>NW_026894121.1:0-191861 GCF_032452875.1 Bos javanicus | reverse complement strand
CACGTGATCAGTGCATGATAGCCGTGATCAGTGCATGATCAGTCACGTGATCAGTGCATGATCAGTCATGTGATCAGTGCATGGTAGCTGCGTGATCACCACGCATGTCAGCCCACGTGATCAGTGCATGATCAGCCACGTGATCAGTGCATGATCAGCCACGTGATCAGTGCATGATCAGTCACGTGATCAGTGCATGATCAGCCACGTGATCAGTGCATGATCAGCCACGTGATCAGTGCATGATCAGCCACGTGATCAGTGCATGATAGCCACGTGATCAGTGCATGATCAGTCACGTGATCAGTGCATGATCAGTCACGTGATCAGTGTGTGATCAGCCACGTGAACAGTGCATGCTCAGTCACGTGATCAGGCCTGCTGAGCTGCGTGATTACTGTCTGCTCATCTGCTTGACAATTTCCAGCTGAGCTGCACATTCCTGCCTGTCATCTGCTTGACAATTGCCACCTGTGCTGCATAATTCCTGCCTGCTCAGCTACTTGATTATTGCCAGCTGAGCAGCATGATTTCTCAGAGCTGAGTTCCATGATTATATCCTGCTGACTGATTCGTGCCTACTCAGCTCTATGTTCATTGCCTCCAGAGGCACATGATCAGTGTATGACACCTAACAGATCAGCACATGATCAGTCACATGATCAGTGCATGATAAGCCACGTGATCAGTGCATGATCAGTCACGTGATCAGTGCATGATCAGTCACGTGACCAGTACATGGTAGCTGCGTGATCATTGCATGATCAGCCACGTGATCAGTGCATGATAGCCACGTGATCAGTGCATGATCAGTCACGTGATCAGTGCATGATCAGCCACGTGATCAGTGCATGATCCAGTCACGTGATCAGTGCATGATCAGCCACGTGATCAGTGCATGATCAGTCACGTGATCAGTGCATGATCAGCCACGTGATCAGTGCATGATAGCCACGTGATCAGTGCATGATCAGTCACGTGATCAGTGCATGATCAGCCACGTGATCAGTGCATGATCAGCCACGTGATCAGTGCATGATCAGCCACGTGATCAGTGCATGATCAGCCACGTGATCAGTGTATGATCAGCCACGTGATCAGTGCATGATAGCCACGTGATCAGTGCATGATCAGTCACGTGATCAGTGCATGATCAGTCACGTGATCAGTGCATGATCAGCCACGTGATCAGTGCATGATCAGCCACGTGATCAGTGCATGATCAGTTACGTGATCAGTGCATGATCAGTCACGTGACCAGTACATGGTAGCTACGTGATCATTGCATGATCAGCCACGTGAGCAGTGCATGATAGCCACGTGATCAGTGCATGATCAGCCACGTGATCAGTGCATGATCAGTCACGTGATCAGTGCATGATCAGTCACGTGATCAGTGCATGATCATACGTGATCAGTGCATGATCAGTCATGTAGTCAGTGCATGATAGCCCGTGATCAGTGCATGATCAGAACCGTGATCAGTGCATGATCAGCCACGTGATCAGTGCATGATAGCCACGTGATCAGTGCATGATCAGCCACGTGATCAGTGCATGATCAGTCACGTGATGTTCATGATCAGCCACGTGATCAGTGCATGATATCCACGTGATCAGTGCATGATAGCCACGTGATCAGTGCATGATCAGTCACGTGATCAGTGCATGATCAGTCACGTGATCAGTGCATGATCAGTCACGTGATCAGTGCATGATCAGCCACGTGATCAGTGCATGATAGCCACGTGATCAGTGCATGATCAGTCACGTGATCAGTGCATGATCAGTCACGTGATCAGTGCATGATCAGCCACGTGATCAGTGCATGATCAGCCACGTGATCAGTGCATGATCAATTACGTGATCAGTGCATGATCAGCCACGTGATCAGTGCATGATCAGCCACGTGATCAGTGCATGATCAGCCACGTGATCAGTGCATGATCAGTCACGTGATCAGTGCATGATCATCCACGTGATCAGTGCATGATCAGTCACGTGATCAGTGCATGATCAGCCACGTGATCAGTGCATGATCAGTCACCTGATCAGTGTATGATCATTCACGTGACCAGTACATGGTAGCTACGTGATCATTGCATGATCAGCCACGTGATCAGTGCATGATAGCCACGTGATCAGTGCATGATCAGTCACGTGATCAGTGCATGATCAGTCACGTGATCAGTGCATGGTAGCTGCGTGATCAGTGCATGATCAGCCACGTGATCAGTGCATGATAGCCACGTGATCAGTGCATGATCAGCCACGTGATCAGTGCATGATCAGCCACGTGATCAGTGCATGATCAGCCACGTGATCAGTGCATGATCAGCCACGTGATCAGTGCATGATCAGTCACGTGATCAGTGCATGATCAGTCACGTGATCAGTGTGTGATCAGCCACGTGAACAGTGCATGCTCAGTCACGTGATCAGGGCCTGCTGAGCTGCGTGATTACTGTCTGCTCATCTGCTTGACAATTGCCAGCTGAGCTGCACATTCCTGCCTGTCATCTGCTTGACAATTGCCAGCTGTGCTGCGTAATTCCTGCCTGCTCATCTGCTTGATTATTGCCAGCTGAGCAGCATGATTTCTCACAGCTGAGTTCCATGATTATTGCCTGCTGACTGATTCCTGCCTACTCAGCTCTTTGTTCATTGCCTCCAGAGGCACATGATCAGTGTATGATAGCAAACATGATCAGCACATGATCAGTCACATGATCAGTGCATGATAAGCACGTGATCAGTGCATGATCAGTCATGTGATCAGTGCATGATCAGTCATGTGACCAGTGCATGATAGCTGCGTGATCAGTGCATGATCAGCCACGTGATCAGTGCATGATAGCCACGTGATCAGTGCATGATCAGTCACGTGATCAGTGCATGATCAGTCACGTGATCAGTGCATGATCAGTCACGTGATCAGTGCATGATCAGTCACGTGATCAGTGCATGATCAGTCACGTGATCAGTGCATGATCAGTCACGTGATCAGTGCATGATCAGTCACGTGATCAGTGCATGATCAGTCACGTGATCAGTGCATGGTAGCCACGTGATCAGTGCATGATCAGCCACGTGATCAGTGCATGATATCCACGTGATCAGTGCATGATAGCCACGTGATCAGTGCATGATCAGTCACGTGATCAGTGCATGATCAGTCACGTGATCGTGTGTGATCAGCCACGTGATCAGTGCATGATCAGCCACGTGATCAGTGCATGATCAATTGCATGATCAGTGCATGATCAGTCACGTGACCAGTACATGGTTCCTACGTGATCATTGCATGATCAGCCACGTGATCAGTGCATGACAGCCACGTGATCAGTGCATGATCAGCCACGTGATCAGTGCATGATCAGCCACGTGATCAGTGCATGATCAGCCACGTGATCAGTGCATGATCAGTCACGTGATACATGTGTGATCAGCCACGTGATCAGTGCATGATCAGCCACGTGATCAGTGCATGATCAATTACGTGATCAGTGCATGATCAGTCACGTGATCAGTGCATGGTTGCTACGTGATCAGTTGCATGATCAGCCACGTGAGCAGTGCATGATAGCCACGTGATCAGTGCATGATCAGTCACGTGATCAGTGCATGATCAGTCACGTGATCAGTGCATGATCAGTTACGTGATCAGTGCATGATCAGTCACGTGACCAGTATATGGTAGCCACGTGATCATTCATGACAGCCACGTGAGCAGTGCATGATAGCCACGTGATCAGTGCATGATCAGTCACGTGATCAGTGTATGATCAGCCACGTGATCAGTGCATGATATGTCACGTGATCAGTGCATGATCAGCCACGTGATCAGTGCATGATCAGCCACGTGATCAGTGCATGATCACGTGATCAGTGCATGATCAGTCACGTGATCAGTGCATGATCAGCCACGTGATCAGTGCATGATCAGTCACGTGATCAGTGCATGATTGCTACGTGATCAGTGCATGATCAGTCACGTGATCAGTGCATGATAGCCACGTGATCAGTGCATGATCAGTCACGTGATCAGTGCATGATCAGTCACGTGATCAGTGCATGATCAGTTACGTGATCAGTGCATGATCAGTCACGTGACCAGTACATGGTAGCTACGTGATCATTGCATGATCAGCCACGTGATCAGTGCATGATAGCCACGTGATCAGTGCATGATCAGTCACGTGATCAGTGCATGATCAGCCACGTGATCAGTGCATGATCAGCCACGTGATCAGTGCATGATCAGCCACGTGATCAGTGCATGATCAGTACATGATCAGTGCATGATCAGTCACGTGATCAGTGCATGGTAGCCACGTGATCAGTGCATGATCAGCCACGTGATCAGTGCATGATCAGTCACGTGATCAGTGCATGATCAGCCACGTGATCAGTGCATGATAGCCACGTGATCAGTGCATGATCAGTCACGTGATCAGTGCATGATCAGTCACGTGATCAGTGCATGATCAGCCACGTGATCAGTGCATGATAGCCACGTGATCAGTGCATGATCAGTCACGTGATCAGTGCATGAAGACCACGTGATCAGTGCATGATCAGCCACGTGATCAGTGCATGATCAATTACGTGATCAGTGCATGATCAGTCACGTGACCAGTACATGGTAGCTACGTGATCATTGCATGATCAGCCACGTGAGCAGTGCATGATAGCCACGTGATCAGTGCATGATCAGTCACGTGATCAGTCATGGGAAGAGTGCATGATCATTTACGTGATCAGTGCATGATCAGTCCGTGACCAGTATATGGTAGCTACGTGATCATTGCATGATCAGCCACGTGATCAGTGCATGATAGCCACGTGATCAGTGCATGATCAGTCACGTGATCAGTGCATGATCAGCCACGTGATCAGTGCATGATAGCAACGTGATCAGTGCATGATCAGCCACGTGATCAGTGCATGATCAGTCACGTGATCAGTGCATGATCAGCCACGTGATCAGTGCATGATCAGTCACGTGATCAGTGCATGATCAGCCACGTGATCAGTGCATGATCAGTCACGTGATCAGTGCATGATCAGTCACGTGATCAGTACATGATAGCTACGTGATCATTGCATGATCAGCCACGTGATCAGTGCATGATAGCCACGTGATCAGTGCATGATCAGTCACGTGATCAGTGCATGATCAGTCACGTGATCAGTGCATGATCAGCCACGTGATCAGTGCATGATAGCACGTGATCAGTGCATGATCAGCCACGTGATCAGTGCATGATCAGTCACGTGATCAGTGCATGATCAGCCACGTGATCAGTGCATGATCAGCCACGTGATCAGTGCATGATCAGCCACGTGATCAGTGCATGATCAGTCACGTGATCAGTGCATGATCAGTCACGTGATCAGTGCATGATCAGCCACGTGATCAGTGCATGATCAGCCACGTGATCAGTGCATGATCAGTCACGTGATCAGTGCATGATCAGCCACGTGATCAGTGCATGATCAGTCACGTGATCAGTGCATGATCAGTCACGTGATCAGTGCATGATCAGCCACGTGATCAGTGCATGATAGCCACGTGATCAGTGCATGATAGCCAGTGATCAGTGCATGATCAGTCACGTGATCAGTGCATGATCAGCCACGTGATCAGTGCATGATAGCCACGTGATCAGTGCATGATCAGTCACGTGATCAGTGCATGATCAGTCACGTGATCAGTGCATGATCAGTCACGTGATCAGTGCATGATCAGCCACGTGATCAGTGCATGATCAGTCATGTGATCAGTGCATGATAGCCCGTGATCAGTGCATGATCAGTCACGTGATCAGTGCATGATCAGCCACGTGATCAGTGCATGATAGCCACGTGATCAGTGCATGATCAGTCACGTGATCAGTGCATGATCAGCCACGTGATCAGTGCATGATCAGCCACGTGATCAGTGCATACAACTACGTGATCAGTGCATGATCAGTCACGTGATCAGTGCATGATAGCCACGTGATCAGTGCATGATCAGTCACGTGATCAGTGTGTGATCAGCCACGTGAACAGTGCATGCTCAGTCACGTGATCAGGGCCTGCTGAGCTGCGTGATTACTGTCTGCTCATCTGCTTGACAATTGCGAGCTGAGCTGCACGATTCCTGCCTGTCATCTGCTTGACAATTGCCAGCTGTGCTGCGTAATTCCTGCCTGCTCATCTGCTTGATTATTGCCAGCTGAGCAGCATGATTCCTCAGAGCTGAGTTCCATGATTATTGCCTGCTGACTGATTCGTGCCTACTCAGCTCTTTGTTCATTGCCTCCAGAGGCACATGATCAGTGTATGATACCAAACATGATCAGCGCATGATCAGTCACATGATCAGTGCATGATAAGCCACGTGATCAGTGCATGATCAGTACGTGATCAGTGCATGATCAGTCATGTGATCAGTGCATGATAGCTGCGTGATCAGTGCATGATCAGCCACGTGATCAGTGCATGATCAGGCACGTGATCAGTGCATGTCCAGCCACGTGATCAGTGCATGATAGCCACGTGATCAGTGCATGATCAGTCACGTGATCAGTGCATGATCAGTCACGTGATCAGTGCATGATCATCACGTGATCAGTGCATGATCAGTCACGTGATCAGTGCATGATCAGTCACGTGATCAGTACATGGTAGCTACGTGATCATTGCATGATCAGCCACGTGATCAGTGCATGATAGCCACGTGATCAGTGCATGATCAGCCACGTGATCAGTGCATGATCAGTCACGTGATCAGTGCATGATCAGTCACGTGATCAGTGCATGATCAGCCACGTGATCAGTGCATGTCAGTCATGTGTCAGTGCATGATAGCCCGTGATCAGTGCATGATCAGTCCCGTGATCAGTGCATGATCAGCCACGTGATCAGTGCATGATAGCCACGTGATCAGTGCATGATAGCCACGTGATCAGTGCATGATCAGTCACGTGATAGTGTGTGATCAGCCACGTGATCAGTGCATGATAGCCACGTGATCAGTGCATGATCAGTCACGTGATCAGTGCATGATCAGTCACGTGATCAGTGCATGATCAGCCACGTGATCAGTGCATGATAGCCACGTGATCAGTGCATGATCAGTCACGTGATCAGTGCATGATCAGTCACGTGATCAGTGCATGATCAGCCACGTGATCAGTGCATGATCAGCCACGTGATCAGTGCATGATCAGCCACGTGATCAGTGCATGATCAGCCACGTGATCAGTGCATGATCAGTCACGTGATCAGTGCATGATCAGTCACGTGATCAGTGCATGATCATTTACGTGATCTGTGCATGATCAGTCACGTGACCAGTATATGGTAGCTCGTGATCATTCCATGACGAGCCACGTGAGCAGTGCATGATAGACACGTGATGTGTGCATGATGAGTTACGTGAGCAGAGTATGATCAGCCACGTGATCAGTGCATGAGTGCCACGTGATCAGTGCATGATATGTCACGTGACAGGTGTGTGATCAGCCACGTGAACAGTGGATGTTCAGCCACGTGATCAGTGCATGATAGCCACGTGATCAGTGCATGATCAGTTACGTGAGCAGTGCATGATCAGCCACGTGATCAGTGCATGATATCCAAGTGATCAGTGCATGATCAATCACGTGATCAGTGCATGATCAGCCACGTGAACAGTGCATGCTCAGTCACGTGATCAGGGCCTGCTGAGCTGCGTGATTACTGTCTGCTCATCTGCTTGACAATTGCCAGCTGAGCTGCACGATTCCTGCCTGTCATCTGCTTGACAATTGCCAGCTGTGCTGCGTAATTCCTGCCTGCTCAGCTGCTTGATTATTGCCAGCTGAGCAGCATGATTCCTCACAGCTGAGTTCCATGATTATTGCCTGCTGACTGTTTGATTCGTGCCTACTCAGCTCTTTGTTTATTGCCTCCAGAGGCACATGATCAGTGTATGATAGCAAACATGATCAGCGCATGATCAGTCACATGATCAGCGCCATTAAGTCACGTGATCACTACATGATAGTCATGTGATCAGTCCATGCTCAGTCACGGTATCAGTGCATGATCAGCCACGTGATCAGTGCATGATCTGTCACATGAATAGTGTATGATCATCCACGTGATCAGTGCATGTGCAATCATGTGATCAGTGCATGATTAGACGTGATCAGTGCATTTTCAGTCTGGTGGTCAGTGCATGATAGCCACGTGATCAGTTCATGATCAGTCACCTGATGGGTGTATGATCATTCACGTGACCAGTACATGGTAGCTATATGATCAGTGCATGACCAGCCATGTGATAAGTGCATGATAGCCACGTGATCTGTGCATGATCAGCCACGTGATCAGTGCATGATCAGTCACGTGATCAGTGCATGATCAGCCACATGATCAGTGCATGATCAATTACGTGATCAGTGCATGATCATTCATGTGACCAGTACATGGTAGCTGCGTGACCAGTGTATGACCAGCCAAGTGATCAGTGCATGATAGGCACGTGATCAGTGCATGATCAGTCGTGTGATACGTGTGTGATCAGCCACGTGATCAGTGCAGGATGTCCACGTGATCAGTACCTGATCAGTCAACTGAAAGTGCATGATCATGTACGTGATCTGAGCATGATCAGTCACGTGACCAGTATAGGGTAGCGACGTGAACATTGCATGACCAGCCAGGTGAGAAGTGCATGATATCCACTTGATCAGTGCAGGATAGCCAAGTGATCACTTCATGATTATTCACGTGATCTGTACATGATCAGTCAGGTGAACAGTGCATGATCAGTCATGTAATCAGTGTATGACCAGCCAAGTGATCAGTGCATGATAGCCACGTGATCAGTGCATGATCAGTTACGTGATCAGTGCATGATCAGTCACGTGATCAGTGCATGATCAGCCACGTGATCAGTGCATGATCAGTCACGTGATCAGTGCATGATCAATTACGTGATCAGTGCATGATCAGCCACGTGATCAGTGCATGATCAGTCACGTGATCAGTGCATGGGCATTCAAGTGATCAGTGCATGATCATCCACGTGATCAGTGCATGTGGAGTCATGTAGACAATGCATGATAGCCACGTGATCAGTGCATGATCAGTCACCTGATCAGTGTATGATCATTCACGTGACCTGTACATGGTAGCTACATGATCATTGCATGTTCAGCCACGTGAGTGGTGCATGATAGCCACGTGATCACTGCATGATCAGTCACGTGATCAGTGCATGATCAGTCATGTGACCAGTACATGGTAGCTGCGTGATCATCCCATGATCAGCCACGTGAGCAGTGCATGATAGCCACGTGATAGTGCATGATCAGACACAAGATCAGTGCATGATCAGTCACGTGATCAGTGCATGATCAGCCACGTGATCAGTGCATGACCAGGCACGTGATCAGTGTATGACCAGCCAAGTGATCACTGCATGATAGCCACGTGATCACTGCATGATCAGTCACATGATCAGTGCATGATCAGTCACGTGATCAGTGTGTGATCAGCCATGTGAACAGTGCATGCTCAGTCACGTGATCAGGGCCTGCTGAGCTGCGTGATTACTGTCTGCTCATCTGCTTGACAATTTCCAGCTGAACTGCACGATTCCTGCCTGTCATCTCCTTGACAATTGCCACCTGTGCTGCGTAATTCCTGCCTGCTCATCTACTTGATTATTGCCAGCTGAGCAGCATGATTTCTCAGAGGTGAGTTCCATGATTATAGCCTGCTGACTGATTCCTGCCTACTCAGCTCTTTGTTCATTGCCTCCAGAGGCACATGATCAGTCTATGACACCAAACATGATCAGCACATGATCAGTCACATAATCAATGCATGATAAGCCCGGTGATCAGTGCATGATCAATTATGTGATCAGTGCATGATCAGTCATGTGATCAGTACATGGTAGCTGCGTGATCATTGCATGATCAGCCACGTGAGCAGTGCATGATAGACACGTGATCAGTGCATGATCAGTCACGTGATCAGTGCATGATCAGTCACGTGATCTGTGCATGATCAGTCACGTGATCAGTGCATGATCAATTACCTGATCAGTACATGATCAGTCACGTGATCAGTGCATGGTAGCTACGTGATGATTGCATGATCAGCCACGTGATCAGTGCATGATAGTCACGTGATCAGTGCATGATCAGCCACGTGATCAGTGCATGATCAGTCATGTGATACGTGTGTGATCAGCCACGTGCTCAGTGCATGATATCCACGTGATCAGTGCAGGATAGCCACGAGATCAGTTCATGATTATTCACGTGATCTGTACATGATCAGTCACGTGAAGAGTGTATGACCAGCCAAGTGATCAGTGCATGATAGCCACGTGATCAGTGCATGATAGCCACGTGATCAGTGCATGATCAGTCATGTGATACGTGTGTGATCAGCCACGTGGTCAGTGCATGATATCCACGTGATCAGTGCATGAGAGCCACGTGATCACTTCATGATTATTCACGTGATCTGTACATGATTAGTCACGTGAACAGTGCATGATCAGTCATGTGATCAGTGTATGACCAGCCAAGTGATCAGTGCATGATAGCCACGTGATCAGTGCATGATCAGTCACGTGATCAGTGCATGATCAGTCACGTGATCAGTGTATGATCAGCCACGTGGTCAGTGCATGATCAGCCAAATGATAAGTGCATGATCAATTACATGATCAGTGCATGATCAGCCACGTGATCAGTGCATGACCAGTCACGTGATCAGTACATGATCAGTTACATGAACAGTGCATGATCATTTACGTGATCTGTGCATGATCAGTCACGTGACCAGTATATGGTAGCTACGTGATCATTCCATGATGAGCCACGTGAGCAGTGAATGATAGAAACGTGATGTGTGCATGATGAGTTACGTGAGCAGAGTATGATCAGCCACGTGATCAGTGCATGAGTGCCAAGTGATCACTGCATGATATGTCACGTGACAGGTGTGTGATGAGCCACGTCAACAGTGCATGTTCAGCCACGTATTCAGTGCATGATAGCCACGTGATCAGTGCATGATCAGTTACATGAGCAGTGTATGATCAGCCGCGTGATCAGTGCATGGTCAGACACGTGAACAGTGTATGATCAGCCACGTGATCAGTGCATGATATCCAAGTGATCAGTGCCTGATCAATCACGTGATCAGTGTATGATCAGCCACGTGATCAGTGCATTCTCAGTCACGTGATCAGGGCCTGCTGAGCTGCGTGATTCCTGTCTGCTCATCTGCTTGACAATTGCCAGCTGAGCTGCACGATTCCTGCCTGTCATCTGCTTGACAATTGCCAGCTGTGCTGTGTAATTCCTGCCTGCTCAGCTGCTTGATTATTGCCAGCTGAGCAGCATGATTCCTCCCACCTGAGTGCCATGATTATTGCCTGCTGACTGTTTGATTCGCGCCTACTCAGCTCTTTGTTTATTGCATCCAGACGCACATGATCAGTGTACGATAGCAAACATGATCAGCGCATAATCAGTCACATGATCAGAGCCATTAAGTCACGTGATCACTACATTATAGTCATGTGATCAGTCCATGCTCTGTGACGGTATTAGTGCATGATCAGCCACGTGATCAGTGCATGATCTGTCACATTATTAGTGTATGATCATCCACGTGATCAGTGCATGGGCAGTCATGTGATCAGTGCATGATATAGAAGTGATCAGTGCATGATCAGTCTCGTGATCAAAGCATGATTGCCACGTGATCAGTGCATGATCAGTCACGTGACAGGTGTGTGATAAGCCACGTGAACAGTGCATGTTCAGCCACGTGATCAGTGCATGATATCCACGTGATCAGTGCATGATCAGTTACGTGAACAGTGTATGATCAGCCACGTAAGCAGTGCATGGTCAGACACGTGAACAGTGTAGGATCAAACACGTGATCACTGCATGATATCCACGTGATCAGTGCATGATCAGTCTCGTGAACAGTGCATGATCAGTCACGTGATCAGAGGATGATCAGCCACGTGCTCAGTGCATGATAGCCACGTGATCAGTGCATGATGAATCTCGTGAAGAGTGCATGATCAGTCACGTGATCAGTGTATGATCAGCCACTTTATCAGTGCATGATCAATTACGTGATCAGTGCATGATCAGTCATGTGACCAGTACATGGTAGCTATGTGAACATTGTATGATCAGCCACGTAAGCAGTGCATGATAGACACGTGATCAGTGCATGATCAATCACGTGATCAGTACATGATCAGTCACGTGATCAGTGCATGATCAATTCCGTTACCATTGCATGATCAGTCACGTGACCAGTACATGTAAGCTACGTGATCATTGCAGGATCAGCCACGTGAGCACTGCATGATAGACATGTGATCAGTGCAGATCAGCTACGTGACCAGTGTATGATCAGCCACGTGATCAGGGCATGATCAGACACGTGAACAGTGTATGATCAGCCACGTGAGCAGTGCATGATACCTATGTGATCAGTAAATGATTAGTCACGTGATCTGTGCCGGACAGGCACGTAATCAGTGCATGATATCCACGTGATCAGTGAATTATAGCCACGTGATAAGTTCATGATTAGTCACCTGATCTGTGCATGACCAGAAACTTGTACAGTGTATGATCAGCCATGTGATCAGTGCATTATAGCCACGTGATAAGTTCATGATTAGTCACGTGATCTGTGCATGACCAGGCACCTGAAAAGTGTATGATCATTCAGGTAATCAGGGCATTATAGCCACGTGATCAGTGCATGATCAGTCAAGTGATCAGTGCGAGAACAGTCACGTGATCAGTGCATGATGAGCCAGGTGATCAGTGCTGGATCAATTACATGATATGTGCATGATCAGTCCAGTGACCACTACATGGTTGCTACATGATCATTGCATGATCACCCACGTGAGGAGAGCATGATAGCCACGTGATCAGTGCATGATCAGTCACGTGATCAGTCCATGATCAGTCATGGGAACAGTGCTTGATCATTTACGTGATCTGTGCATTATCAGTCCTGTGACCAGTATATGGTAGCTAGGTGATCATTGGATGACCAGCCAAGTAAGCAGTTCATGATAGCCACGTGATGTGTGCATGATCAGTCACGTGATCAGTGCATGATCAGCCACATGACCAGTACATGGTATCTACGTGATCATTGCATGATCAGCCACGTGATCAGTGCATGATCAGTCAGGTGATCAGTGCATGATCAGCCACGTGATCAGTGCATGATCAGTCACGTGATCAGTGCATGATCAGCCACGTGATCAGTGCATGACCAGTCACGTGATTAGTGCATGATCAGCCACGTGATCAGTGCATGATTAATTACATGATCAGCGCATGATCAGTCACGTGACCAGTACATGGTAGCTACGTGATCAGTGCATGATCAGCCACGTGATCAGTGCATGATCAGTCACATGATCAGTGTATGATCAGCCACGTGATCAGTGCATGATCAATTACGTGATCAGTGCATGATAGTCACGTGACCAGTACATGGTAGCTACGTGATCATTGCATGATCAGCCATGTGAACCCTGCATGATAGCAATGAGATCAGTGCATGATCAGTCACGTGATCAGTGCATGATCAGTCACGTGAACAGTGCATGATAAGTCACCTGATCAGTGTATGATCAATTACGTGATCAGTGCATGATCACCCACGTGACCAGTACATGGTAGCTACGTGATCATTGCATGATCAGTCACGTGAGTAGTGCATGATAGCCACGTGATCAGTGCATGATAGCTACGTGATCAGTGCATGGTCAGTCACGTGATCTGTGCATGATCAGTCACGTGATCTGTGCATGATCAGTCACGTGATCAGTGCATGATCAATTAGCTGATCAGTGCATGATCAGTCACGTGACCAGTGCATGGTAGCTACGTGATCATTGCATGATCAGCCACGTGATCAGTGCATGATAGCCACGTGATCAGTGCATGATAGCCACGTGATCAGTGCATGATCAGTCATGTTATACGTGTGTGATCAGCCACGTAATCAGTGCATGATATCCACGTGATCAGTGCAGGATAGCCACGTGATCACTTCATGATTATTCACGTGATCTGTACATGATCAGTCACGTGAAAAGTGCATGATCAGTCATGTGATCAGTGTATGACCAGCCAAGTGATCAGTGCATGATAGCCACGTGATCAGTGCATGATCAGTCACGTGATCAGTGCATGATCAGTCACGTGATCAGTGTATGATCAGCCACGTGATCAGTGCATGATCAGCGAAATGATAAGTGCATGATCAATTACATGATCAGTGCATGATCAGCCACGTGATCAGTGCATGACCAGTCACGTGATCAGTACATGATCAGTCACGTGAACAGTGCATGATCATTTACGTGATCTGTGCATGATCAGTCACGTGACCAGTATATGGTAGCTACGTGATCATTCCATGACGAGCCACGTGAGCAGTGAATGATAGAAATGTGATGTGTGCATGATGAGTTACGTGAGCAGAGTATGATCAGCCACGTGATCAGTGCATGATAGCCACGTGATCAGTGCATGATAGCCACGTGATCAGTGCATGATCAGTCATGTGATACGTGTGTGATCAGCCACGTGCTCAGTGCATGATATCCACGTGATCAGTGCAGGATAGCCACGTGATCACTTCATGATTATTCACGTGATCTGCACATGATCAGTCACGTGAACAGTGCATGATCAGTCATGTGATCAGTGTATGACCAGCCAAGTGATCAGTGCATGATAGCCACGTGATCAGTGCATGATCAGTCACGTGATCAGTGCATGATCAGTCACGTGATCAGTGTATGATCAGCCAGGTGATCAGTGCATGATCAGCCAAATGATAAGTGCATGATCAATTACATGATCAGTGCATGATCAGCCACGTGATCAGTGCATGACAAGTCACGTGATCAGTGCATGATCAGCCACGTGATCAGTGCATGATCAGTCACGTGATCAGTGTATGATCAGCCACGTGATCAGTGCATGATCAGCCACATGATCAGTGCATGATCAATTACGTGATCAGTGCATGATCAGTCATGTAACCAGTACATGGTAGCTGCGTGATAATTGCATGATCAGCCATGTGAGCAGTGCATGATAGCCACGTGATCAGTGCATGATCAGTCACGTGATCTGTGCATGACCAGTCACGTGATCAGTGCATGATCAATTACCTGATCAGTGCATGATCAGTCATGTGACCAGTACATGGTAGCTGCGTGATCATTGCATGATCAGCCATGTGAGCAGTGCATGATAGCCACGTGATCAGTGCATGATCAGTCACGTGATCTGTGCATGATCAGTCATGTGATCAGTGCATGTTCAGCCACGTGATCAGTGCATGATCAGGCACGTGATCAGTGTATGTTCAGCCAAGTGATCAGTGCATGATAGCCACGTGATCAGTGCATGATCAGTCACGTGATCTGTGCATGATTAGTCACGTGATCAGTGCATGATCAATTACCTGATCAGTGCATGATCAGTCACGTGACCAGTGCATGTTAGCTACGTGAACTGTGTATGATCGTCCACGTGAGCAGTGCATGATAGCCACGTGATCAGTGCATGATCAGCCACGTGATCAGTGCATGATCAGTCACGTGATCAGTGCATGATCAGCCACGTGATCAGTGCATGATCAGTCACCTGACCAGTACATGGTAGCTACGTGATCATTGCATGATCAGCCACGTGATCTGTGCATGATAGCCACGTGATCAGTGCATGATTAGTCACATGATACGTGTGTGATCAGCCACGTGACCAGTGCATGATATCAGTGCATTATAGCCACTTGATCAGTGCATGATCAGTCACGTGATCAGTGCATGATCAGTCACGTGATCAGTGCTTGATCAGCCACGTGATCAGTGCATGATCAGCCACGGGATCAGTGCATGGTTAGTCACGTGATCAGTGCATGATCAGCCACGTGATCAGTGCATGATCAGTCACGTGACCAGTACATGGTAGCTACGTGATTATTGCATGATCAGCCACGTGATCTGTGCGTGATAGCCACGTGATCAATGCATGATATCCACGTGATTAGTGGAGGATAGCCAGGTGATCACTTCATGATTAGTCACGATATCTGTACATGATCAGTCACGTGATACGTGTCTGATCAGTCACCGGATCAGTGCCTGAATAGCCACGTGATCAGTGCAGGATCAATTACGTGATCAGTGCATGATCAGTCACGAGACCAGTACATGGTTGCTACGTGATCGTTGCATGATCAGCCACGTGAGCAGAGCATGATAGCCACGTGATCAGTGCATTATCAATCACATGATCAGTACATGATCAGTCATGTGAACAGTGCATGATCAGTCATGTGACCAGTACATGGTAGCTGCGTGAACATCGCATGATCAGGCACGTGAGCAGTGCATGATAGCCACGTGATCAGTGCATGATCAGACACGAGATCAGTGCATGAGCAGCCACGTGATCAGTGCATGACCAGGCACGTGATCAGTGTATGTCTAGCCAAGTGATCAGTGCATGATAGCCACGAGATCAGTGCATGATCAGTCACGTGATCAGTGCATGATCAGTCACGTGATCAGTGTCTGATCAGCCACGTGATCAGTGCATGATCAGCCACATGATCAGTGCATGATCTGTAACTTGATTAGTGTATGATCATCCACGTGATCAGTGCATGGGCAGTCATGTGATCAGTGCATGATTAGACGTGATCAGTGCATGATCAATCTCGTGGTCAGTGCATGATAGCCACATGATCAGTGCATGATCAATTACGTCATCAGTGCATGATCAGTCACGTGACCAGTACATGGTAGCTGCGTGATCAGTGTATGACCAGCCACGTGATCAGTGCATGATAGCCACGTGATCAGTGCATGATAGCCACGTGATCAGTGCATGATAGCCACGTGATCAGTGCATGATCAGTCACGTGATCAGTGCATGATCAGCCACGTGATCAGTGCATGATCAGTCACGTGATCAGTGCATGATCTGCCACATGATCAGTGCATGATCAATTACGTGATCAGTGCATGATCAGTCACGTGACCAGTACCTGGTAGCTAAGTGATCATTGCATGATCAGCCACGTGATCAGTGCATGATAGCCACGTGATCAGTGCATGATACCCACGTGATCAGTGCATGATCAGTCATGTGATACGTGTGTGATCAGCCACGTGATCAGTGCATGGTATCCACGTGATCAGTGAATGATAGCCACGTGATTAGTGCATGATAGCCACGTGATCAGTGCATGATCAGTCACGTGATACATGTGTGATCAGCCACGTGATCAGTGCATGATGAGTCAGGTGATCAGTGCAGAATTAATTACGTGATCAGTGCATGATAAGTCACGTGACCAGTACATGATCAGTCAACTGAAAAGTGCATGATCATTTACGTGGTCTGAGCATGATCAGTCACGTGACCAGTATATGGTAGCTACGTGAACATTGCATGACCAGCCAGGTGAGAAGTGCATGATAGCCACGTGATGTGTGCATGATCAGTTACGTGAGCAGAGTATGATCAGCAACGTGATCAGTGCATGAGTGCCACGTGATCAGTACATGATCAGTCACGTGACAGGTGTGTGGGAAGCCACGTGAACAGTGCATGTTCAGCCACGTGACCAGTGCATGATATCCACGTGATCAGTGCATGATCAGTTACATGAACAGTGTATGATCAGCCACGTGAGCAGTGCATGGTCAGACACATGAACAGTGTATGATCAAACACGTGATCATTGCATGATATCCACGTGATCACTACATGATAGTCATGTGATCAGTCCATGCTCAGTCACAGTATCAGTGCATGATCAGCCACGTGATCAGTGCATGATCTGTCACATGATTAGTGTATGATCAGCCACGTGATCAGTGCATGGGCAGGCATGTGAACAGGGCATAATATAGACGTGAACAGTGCATGATCAGTCTCGTGATCAGTGCATGATAGCCACGTGATCAGTGCATGATCAGTCACATGATGGGTGTATGATCATTCACGTGACCTGTACATGGTAGCTACATGATCATTGCATGATGAGCCACGTGGGTAGTGCATGATAGCCACGTGATCACCGCATGATCAGTCACGTGATCACTGCATGATCAGTCATGTGACCAGTACATGGTAGCTGCGTGATAATCGCATGATCAGCTACGTGACAGGGCATGATAGCCACGTGATCAGTGCATGGTCAGACACGAGATCAGTGCATGATCAGTCAATTGATCAGTGCATGATCAGCCACGTGATCAGTGCATGACCAGGCATGTGATCAGTGTATGTCCAGCCAAGTGATCAGTGCATGATAGCCACGTGTTCAGTGCATGATCAGTCACGTGATCAGTGCATGATCAGTTATGTGATCAGTGTATGATCAGCCACGTGATCAGTGCATGATCAGCCACATGATCAGTGCATGATCAATTACGTGATCAGTGCATGATCAGTCACGTGACCAGTACATTGTAGCTATGTGAACATTGCCTGATCAGCCACGTGATCAGTGCATGATAGCCACGTGATCAGTGCATGATAGCCACGTGATCAGTGCATGATCAGTCATGTGATACGTGTGTGATCAGTCACATGATCAGTGCATGATATCCACGTAATCAGTGCATGACAGCCACGTGAACAGTGTATGATCAGCCAGGTGATCAGGGCCTGCTGAGCTGCATGATTACTGTCTGCTCATCTGCTTGACAATTGCCAGCTGAGCTGCACGATTCCTGCCTGTCATCTGCTTGACAATTGCCAGCTGTGCTGCGTAATTCCTGCCTGCTCAGCTGCTTGATTATTGCCAGCTGAGCAGCATGATTCCTCACAGCTGAGTTCCATGATTATTGCCTGCTGACTGTTTTATTCGTGCCTACTCAGCTCTTTGTTTATTGCCTCAAGAGGCACATGATCAGTGTATGATAGCAAACATGATCAGGGCATGATCAGTCACATGATCAGCTCCATTAAGTCACGTGATAACTACATGATAGTCATGTGATCAGTCCATGCTCAGTCACGGTATCAGTGCATGATCAGCCACATGATCAGTGCATGATCTGTCACATGATTAGTGTATGATCATCCACGTGATCAGTGCATGGGCAGTCATGTGATCAGTGCATTATTAGACGTGATCAGTGCATGATCAATCTCGTGGTCAGTGCATGATAGCCACATGATCAGTGCATGATCAATTACATCATCTGTGCATGATCAGTCACGTGACCAGTACATGGTAGCTGCGTGATCAGTGTATGACCAGCCAAGTGATCAGTGCATGATAGCCACGTGATCAGTGCATGATCAGTCACGTGATCAGTGCATGATCAGCCACGTGATCAGTGCATGATCAGTCACGTGATCAGTGCATGATCAGCCACATGATCAGTCCATGATCAATTACGTGATCAGTGCATGATCAGTCACGTGACCAGTACATGGTAGCTAAGTGATCATTGCATGATCAGCCACGTGATCAGTGCATGATAGCCACGTGATCAGTGCATGATACCCACGTGATCAGTGCATGATCAGTCATGTGATACGTGTGTGATCAGCCACGTGATCAGTGCATGGTATCCACGTGATCAGTGAATGATAGCCACGTGATTAGTGCATGATAGCCACGTGATCAGTGCATGATCAGTCACGTGATACATGTGTGATGAGCCACGTGATCAGTGCATGATGAGTCAGGTGATCAGTACAGGATTAATTACGTGATCAGTGCATGATCAGTCACGTGACCAGTACATGATCAGTCAACTGAACAGTGCATGAACATTTACGTGGTCTGAGCATGATCAGTCACGTGACCAGTATATGGTAGCTACGTGAACATTGCATGACCAGCCAGGTGAGAAGTGCATGATAGCCACGTGATGTGTGCATGATCAGTTACGTGAGCAGCGTATGATCAGCAACGTGATCAGTGCATGAGTGCCACGTGATCAGTGCATGATCAGTCACGTGACAGGTGTGTGGTAAGCCACGTGAACAGTGCATGTTCAGCCACGTGATCAGTGCATGATATCCACGTGATCAGTGCATGATCAGTTACGTGAACAGTGTATGATCAGCCACGTGAGCAGTGCATGGTCAGACACGTGAACAGTGTATGATAAAACACGTGATCAGTGCATGATATCCACGTGATCAGTGCATGATGAGTCTCGTGAACAGTGCATGATCAGTCACGTGATCTGTGCATGATCAGTCACGTAATCAGTGCATGATCAGTCACGTGACCAGTACATGGTAGCTATGTGACCATTGCATGATCAGCCACGTAATCTGTGCATGATAGCCACGTGATCAGTGCATGATAGCCAGGTGATCAGTGCATGATCAGTCACGTGATCAGTGCATGATCAGCCACGTGATCAGTGCATGATGAGGCACGTGATCAGTATAACCAGCCAAGTGCTCAGTGCATGATAGCCACGTGATCAGTACATGATCAGCCACATGACCAGTGCAAGATCAATTACGTGATCAGTGCATGATCAGTCACGTGACCAGTACATGGTAGCTACGTGATCATTGCATGATCAGCAACGTGAGTAGTGCATGATCAGTCACTTGATCAGTGCATGGTCAGTCACGTGATCAGTGCATGATCATCCACGTGATCAGTGCATGTCACGAACCATGCAATCAGCAGGCAATAAGCATGGAGCTCAGCAGTAACGAATCATGCTGCTCAACTGGCAATAACCAAGCATGTGACCAGGCAGGAATCACGCAGCTCAGCTGGCAATTGTCAAGCAGATGAGCCGACAGGAATCACGCAGCTCAGATGGCAATTGTCATGCAGATGAGCCGGCAGGAATCACGCAGCTCAGCAGGCCCTGATCACTGACTCTGCAGGCACTGATCACGTGGCTGATCAAGTCCAGATCACGTGACTGAGCATGCACTGATCACGTGGCTATCATGCTCTGCTCACGTGGCTGATCATGCAACGATCACGTAGCAACCATGTACTGGTCTCATGACTGATCATGCACTGATCACGTGGCTATCATGCACTGTTCACCTGGCTGATCATACACTGATCACCTGCCTGTCATGCACAGATCAGGTGACTAATCATGAACTGATTACGTAGCTATCATGTACTGATCACGTGGATATCATGCACTGATCACGTGGCTGATCACCCACGTATCACTTGACTGATCATGCACTGATCACGTGGCTGATCATGCAATGATCACGTAGCTACCATGCACTGGTCACGTGGCTGATCATGCAATGATCACGTAGCTACCATGCACTGGTCACGTGGCTGATCATGCAATGATCACGTAGCTACCATGCACTGGTCACCTGACTGATCATGCACTGATCATGTAATCGATCCAGCACTGATCACGTGGCTCATCATGCACTGATCACGTGACTGTTCACGCACTGATCACTTGACTGATCATGCACTGATCACATGGCTATAATGTCCTGATTACGTGGCTGATCATACACTGTTCAAGTTCCTTGTCATGCACAGATCACGTGACTAATCATGAACTGATCACGTAGGTATCATGCACTAATCACGTGGCTGATCATACACTGTTCACGTGTCTGATCATGCGCTGATCACGTGGCTGATCATACACTGCTCACGTAGCTGATCATGCACTAATCACATGTCTATCATGCAGTGCTCACGTGGCAGATCCTGCAATGATCACGTAGCTTACATGTACTGGTCACGTGACTGATCATGCAATGTTTAAGTAATTGATAAAGCACTGATCACGTGACTGATCATGTACTGATCACGTGATTGATCATGCACTGATCACGTTTCTATCATGCACTGCTTACGTGGCTGATCATACAATGTTCACATAGCTACCATGTACTGGTCACATGACTGATCATGCACTGGTCACGTAATTGATCATGCCCTGATCAAGTGGCTGATCATACACTGATCACGTGACTGATCATGCACTGATCACGTGGATATCATGCACTGATCACGTGGCTGATCATACACTGATCACGTGACTGATCATGCACTGTTCACGAGACTGATCATGCACTGATCACGTGGATATCATGCACTGATCACGTGTTTGATCATACACTGTTCACGTGTCTGACCATGCACTGCTCACGTGGCTGATCATACACTGTTCACGTAACTGATCATGCACTGATCACGTGGATATCATGCACTGATCACGTGGCTGAACATGCACTGATCACGTGGCTATCATGCACTGCTCACGTGGCTAATCATGCAGTGATCACGCAGCTACCATGTACTGGTTACATGACTGATCATGCACTGATCACATAATTCATCATGCACTGATCACCTGGCTTATCATGCATTCATCATGTGACTGATCATGTGCTGATCATGTTTGGTGTCACACACTGATCATGTGCATCTGGAGGCAATGAACAAAGAGCTGAGTAGGCAGGAATCAGTCAGCAGGCTATAATCATGGAACTCAGCTCTGAGAAATCATGCTGCTCAGCTGGCAATAATCAAGTAGATTAGCAGGCAGGAATTATGCAGCACAGGTGGCAATTGTCAAGGAGATGACAGGCAGGAATCGTGCAGCTCAGCTGGCAATTGTCAAGCAGATGAGCAGACAGTAATCACGCAGCTCAGCAGGCCCTGATCACGTGACTGAGCATGCACTATCCACGTCGCTGATCACACAACTATCACGTGAATGATCATGCACTGATCACGTGGCTCTCATGCACTGATCACGTGATTGCGCATGCACTGATCACGTAATTGTATGCACTGCTCACGTGGCTATCATGCACTGATGACGTGGCTGATCATGCACTGATCACGTAGCTATCTTGCACTTATAAGTTGGCTGATCATACACTCATCACGGGACTTATCGTGCACTGATTACGGAGCTGTCATGCATTGACTACATGACTCCACATGCACTGATCACGTGGATGATCATGCACTGATCACGTGACTGACCATGCACTGATCACGTGACTGATTATGCACTGATCACGTGGCTGATCATACTCTGCTCACATAACTGATCATGCACACATCAGGTGGCTATCATGTGCTTCTCACCTGGCTGTCATGCAATGTTCACGTAGCTAGCATATACTGGTCACGTGACTGATCATGCTCAGATCACGTAAATGATCATGCACTGTTCAGTTGACTGATCATGTACTGATCACGTGACTGATTACGCACTTATCACGTGGCTATCATGCAGTGCTCACGTGGCTGATCATGCAATGATCACGTAGCAACCATGTACTGGTCACGTGACTGATCATGCACTGATCACGTAATTAATTCTGCACTGATCACCTGATTCATCATGCACTGATCACGTGGCTGATCACACACGTATCACGTGACTGATTATGCACTGATCACGTGGCTATCATGCACTGATCCCGTGGCTATCATTCAATGATCACATGGATATCATGCACTGATCACGTGGCCGATCACACACGTATCACATGACTGATCATGCACTGATCACGTGGCTATCATGCACTGATCACGTGGCTACCATGCACTGATCATGTGGCTGATCACGCAATGATCACGTAGCTACCATGTACTGGTCACGTGACTGATCATGCACTGATGATGTAATTGATCATGCACTGATCATGTGGCTGATCATGCACTGATCACGTGACTGATCATGCAGTGATCACGTGCCTATCATGCACTTATCACATGGCTGGTCATACATTGACCATATAGCTACCATATACCGGTCACGTGAATGATCATACACCCATCAGGTGACTGATCATGCACAGATCACGTGGCTATCATGCACTGACCACGAGACTGAAAATGCACTGATCACGTCTAATCATGCACTGATCACATGACTGCCCATGCACTGATCACGTGTATGATCATACACTAATCATGTGACAGACCATGCACTGATCACGTGGCTGATCACACACGTATCACGTGACTGATCATGCACTGATCTCGTGGCTATCATGCTCTGCTCACGTGGCTGATCATGCAAGGATCACGTAGCAACCATGTACTCGTCACGTGACTGATCATGCACTGATCACGTAATTGATCCTGCCCTGATCACTTGGCTCATCATGCACTGATCACGTGGCTGATCACACATGTATCACGTGACTGATCATGCACTGATCACGTGGCTCTCATGCACTGATCACGTGGCTATCATGCACTGATCACGTGGATATCATGCACTGATCACGTGGCTGATCACACACGTATCACATGACTGATCATGCACTGATCACGTGGCTATCATGCACTGATCACGTGGCTACCATGCACTGATCACGTGGCTGATCACGCAATGATCACGTAGCTACCATGTACTGGTCACATGACTGATCATGGACTGATCACGTAATTGATCCTGCACTGATCACATGGCTCATCACTCACTGATCCGGTGGCTGATCACACACGTATCATGTGACTGATCATGTACAGATCACGTGAATAATCATGAAGTGATCACGTGGCTATCCTGCACTGATCACGTGGATATCATGCACTGATCACACAGCTACCATGTACTGGTCACATGACTGATCATGCACTGATCACATAATTGATCATGCACTAATCACCTGGCTTATCATGCATTGATCATGTGACTGATCATGTGCTGATCATGTTTGGTGTCACACACTGATCATGTGCCTCTGGAGGCAATGAAAATAGAGCTGAGTAGGCAGGAATCAGTCAGCAGGCTATAATCATGGAACTCAGCTCTGAGAAATCATGCTGCTCAGCTGGCAATAATCAAGTAGATGAGCAGGCAGGAATTACGCAGCACAGGTGGCAATTGTCAAGGAGATGACAGGCAGGATTCGTGCAGCTCAGCTGGCAATTGTCAAGCAGATGAGCAGACACTAATCACGCAGCTCAGCAGGCCCTGATCACGTGACTGAGCATGCACTGTTCACATGGCTGATCACAGACCTATCACGTGACTGATCATGCACTGATCATGTGACTGATCATGCACTGATCACACAGCTACCATGTACTGGTCACATGACTGATCATGCACTGATCACATAATTGATCATGCACTAATCACCTGGCTTATCATGCATTGATCATGTGACTGATCATGTGCTGATCATGTTTGGTGTCACACACTGATCATGTGCCTCTGGAGGCAATGAAAATAGAGCTGAGTAGGCAGGAATCAGTCAGCAGGCTATAATCATGGAACTCAGCTCTGAGAAATCATGCTGCTCAGCTGGCAATAATCAAGTAGATGAGCAGGCACGAATTACGCAGCACAGGTGGCAATTGTCAAGGAGATGACAGGCAGGAATCGTGTAGCTCAGCTGGCAATTGTCAAGCAGATGAGCAGACAGTAATCACGCAGCTCAGCAGGCCCTGATCACGTGACTGAGCATGCACTGTTCACGTGGCTGATCACACACCTATCACGTGAATAATCATGCACTGATCACGTGGCTCTCATGCACTGATCACGTGATTGCGCATGCACTGATCACATAATTGTATGCACTGCTCACGTGGCTATCATGCACTGATGACGTGGCTGATCATGCACTGATAACGTAGCTATCTTGCACTGATCACTTGGCTGATCATACACTCATCATGGGACTGATCGTGCACTGATCACGGTGCTATCATGCATTGTCTACATGACTCCACATGCACTGATCACGTGGATGATCATGCACTGATCACGTGACTGACCCTGCACTGATCACGTGGCTGATCATGCACTGATCACGTAATTGATCATGCACTGATCATTTGGCTGATCATGCACTGATCACGTGGCTATCATGCACTGATCACTTGGCTGGTCATACACTGATCACATGACTGATCATGCACTGTTCACGTGACTGATCATGTACTGATCATGTGACTGATCATACACTGATCACGTAATTGATCATGCACTATTCACGTGGCTGATCATGCAATGATCACGTGACTGACCATGCACTGATCACGTGGCGGATCATCCACTGATCAGTTGGCTATCATGCACTGATTACTTGGCTGATTGTACACTGATCACGTGACTGATAATGCACTGATCATCTGGCTATCATGCACTCATTACGTGGCTATCGTGCACTGATCACGTGGTTGATCATACACTGATCACGAGACTGATCATGCACTGATCACGTCTATATCATGTACTGATCACATGACTGCCCATGCACTGATCACCCGGATGATCATACACTGATCATGTGACAGATCATGCAGTGATCACGTGGCTATCATGCACTGCTCACACGGCTGGTCATGCAATGATCACGTGGCTGATCATGCACTGATACCGTGACTGAGCATGGACTGATCACATGACTATCATGTAGTGATCACGTGACTTAATGGCTCTGATCATGTGACTGATCATGCGCTGATCATGTTTGCTATCATACACTGATCATGTGCCTCTGGAGGCAATACACAAAGAGCTGAGTAGGCACGAATCAAACAGTCAGCAGGCCATAATCATGGCACTCAGCTGTGAGGAATCATGCTGCTCAGCTGGCAATAATCAAGCAGCTGAGCAGGCAGGAATTACGCAGCACAGCTGGCAATTGTCAAGCAGATGACAGGCAGGAATCGTGCAGCTCAGCTGGCAATTGTCAAGCAGATGAGCAGACAGTAATCACGCAGTTCAGCAGGCCCTGATCATGTGACTGAGCATGCACTGTTCACGTGGCTGATCATACACTGATCACGTGATGATCATGCACTGATCACTTGGATATCATGCACTGATCACATGACTGATCATACACTGTTCACGTGTCTGAACATGCACTGATCACGTGGCTGATCATACACTGCTCAGGTAACTGATCATGTACTGATCACGTGGCTATCATGCACTGATCACGTGGCTGAACATGCACTGTTCACGTGGCTGATCACACACCTGACACGTGACATATCATGCACTGATCACGTGGCACTCATGCACTGATCACGTGGATGATCATACTCTGCTCACGTAACTCATCATGCACACATCACGTGGCTATCATGCACTGCTCACGTGGCTCGTCATGGAATGATCACATAGCTACCATATACTGGTCACGTGACTGATCATGCCCAGATCACGTAAATGATCATGCCCTGTTCACGTGACTGATCATGTACTGATCACGTGACTGATCATGCACTGATCTCGTGGCTATCATGCTCTGCTCACGTGGCTGATCATGCAAGTATCACGTAGCAACCATGTACTGGTCACGTGACTGATCTTGCACTGATCACGTAATTGATCCTGCACTGATCACTTGGCTCATCATGCACTGATCACGTGGCTGATCACACATGTATCACGTGACTGATCATGCACTGATCACGTGGCTCTCATGCACTGATCACGTGGCTATCATACACTGATCACCTGTATATCATGCACTGATCACGTGGCTGATCACACATGTATCACATGACTGATCATGCACTGATCACGTGGCTATCATGCACTGATCACGTGGCTAACATGCACTGATCACGTGGCTGATCACGCAATGATCACGTAGCTACCATGTACTGGTCACGTGACTGATCATGCACTGATCACGTAATTGATCCTGCACTGATCACATGGCTCATCACTCACTGATCCGGAGGCTGATCACACACGTATCATGTGACTGATCATGTACAGATCACGTGAATAATCATGAAGTGATCACGTGGCTATCCTGCACTGATCACGTGGATATCATGCACTGATCACGTGGCTGATCACACACGTATTACGTGACTGATCATGCACTGATCACGTGGCTGATCATGCAATGATCACACAGCTACCATGTACTGGTCACATGACTGATCATGCACTGATCACATAATTGATCATGCACTAATCACCTGGCTTATCATGCATTGATCATGTGACTGATCATGTGCTGATCATGTTTGGTGTCACACACTGATCATGTGCCTCTGGAGGCAATGAGCAGAGAGCTGGGTAGGCAGGAATCAGTCAGCAGGCTATAATCATGGAACTCAGCTCTGAGAAATCATGCTGCTCAGCTGGCAATAATCAAGTAGATGAGCAGGCAGGAATTACGCAGCACAGGTGGCAATTGTCAAGGAGATGACAGGCAGGATTCGTGCAGCTCAGCTGGCAATTGTCAAGCAGATGAGCAGACACTAATCACGCAGCTCAGCAGGCCCTGATCACGTGACTGAGCATGCACTGTTCACATGGCTGATCACAGACCTATCACGTGACTGATCATGCACTGATCATGTGACTGATCATGCACTGATCACGTAGCTATCTTGCACTGATCACTTGGCTGATCATACACTCCTCACGGGACTGATCGTGCACTGATCACGGCGCTATCATGCATTGACTACATGACTCCACATGCACTGATCACGTGGATGATCATGCACTGATCACGTGACTGACCATGCACTGATCACGTGACTGACCATGCACTGATCTCGTGGCTATCATGCACTGATCACTTGGCTGGACATACACTGATCATGTGCCTGGTCATGCACTGATCACGTGGCTGATCATGCACTGATCACGTGACTGATCATGCACTGATCACGTGGCTCTCATGCACTGCTCATGTGGCTGATCATGCGATGATCACGCAGCTACCATGTACTGGTCACATGACTGATCATGCACTGATCACGTGACTGATCATGCAGTGATCACGTGGCTATCATGCACTACTCACGTGGCTGATCATGCAATGATCATGTAGCTACCATGTACAGGTCAGGTGAATGATCATACACCCATCAGGTGACTGATCATGCACTGATCACGTGGCTATCATGCACTGATCACGAGACTGATCATGCACTGTTCACGTCTACATCATGCACTGATCACATGACTGCCCATGCACTGATCACGTGGATGATCATACACTAATCTTGTGACAGATCATGCACTGATCACGTGGCTGATCATGCACTGATACCGTGACTGAGCATGGACTGATCACATGACTATCATGTAGTGATCACGTGACTTAATGGCTCTGATCATGTGACTGATCATATGCTGATCATGTTTGCTATCATACACTGATCATTTGCCTCTGGAGGCAATAAACAAAGAGCTGAGTAGCCACGAATCAAACAGTCAGCAGGCAATAATCATGGAACTCAGGTGTGAGGAATCATGCTGCTCAGCTGGCAATAATCAAGCAGCTGAGCAGGCAGGAATTACGCAGCACAGCTGGCAATTGTCAAGCAGATGACAGGCAGGAATCATGCAGCTCAGCTGGCAATTTTCAAGCAGATGAGCAGACAGTAATCACGCAGCTCAGCAGGCCCTTATCACGTGACTGAGCATGCACTATTCACGTGGCTGATCATACACTGATCACGTGATGATCATGCACTGATCACTTGGATATCATGCACTGATCACGTGGCTGATCATACACTGTTCACGTGTCTGACCATGCACTGATCACGTGGCTGATCATACACTGATCACGTGGCTGATCATACACTGTTCACGTGTCTGACCTTGCACTGATCACGTGGCTGATCATACACTGCTCAGGTAACTGATCATGCACTGATCACGTGGCTATCATGCACTGATCATTTGGCTGAACATGCACTGTTCACGTGGCTGATCACACACCTGTCACGTGACATATCATGCACTGATCACGTGGCACTCATGCACTGATCAAGTGGCTGATCATACTCTGCTCACGTAACTGATCATGCACACATCACGTGGCTATCATGCACTGCTCACGTGGCTCGTCAAGGAATGATCACGTAGCTACCATATACTGGTCACGTGACTGATCATGCACAGATCACGTCAATGATCATGCACTGTTCAAGTGACTGATCATGTACTGATCACGTGACTGATCATGCACTGATCATGTGACTGATCATGCACTGATCACGTGGCTATCATGCACTGCTCACGTGGCTGATCATGCAATGATTATGTAATTGATCATGCACTGATCACCTGGCTTATCATGCATTGATCATGTGACTGATCATGTGCTGATCATGTTTGGTGTCACACACTGGTCATGTTCATCTGCAGGCAATGAACAAAGAGCTGAGTAGGCAGGAATCAGTCAGCAGGTTACAATCATGGAACTCAGCTTTGAGAAATCATACTGCTCACCTGGCAATAATCAAGTAGATGAGCAGGCAGGAATTATGCAGCACAGGTGGCAATTGTCAAGGAGATGACAGGCAGGAATCATACAGCTCAGCTGGCAATTGTCAAGCAGATGAGCAGACAGTAATCATGCAGCTCAGCAGGCCCTTATCACGTGACTGAGCATGCACTGTTCACGTGGCTGATCACACACCTATCACGTGAATAATCATGCACTGATCACGTGGCTCTCATGCACTGATCACGTGATTGCGCATGCACTGATCACATAATTGTATGCACTGCTCACGTGGCTATCATGCACTGATGACGTGGCTGATCATGCACTGATAACGTAGCTATCTTGCACTGATCACTTGGCTGATCATACACTCATCATGGGACTGATCGTGCACTGATCACGGCGCTATCATGCATTGTCTACATGACTCCACATGCACTGATCACGTGGATGATCATGCACTGATCACGTGACTGACCCTGCACTGATCACGTGGCTGATCATGCACTGATCACGTACTTGATCATGCGCTGATCATTTGGCTGATCATGCACTGATCACGTGGCTGTCATGCACTGATAACTTGGCTGGTCATACACTGATCACATGACTGATCATGCACTGTTCCCGTGACTGATCATGTACTGATCATGTGACTGATCATACACTGATCACGTAATTGATCATGCACTATTCACGTGGCTGATCATGCAATGATCACGTGACTGATCATGCACTGATCACGTGGCGGATCATCCACTGATCAGTTGGCTATCATGCACTGATTACTTGGCTGATTGTACACTGATCACGTGACTGATAATGCACTGATCATCTGGCTATCATGCACTCATTACGTGGCTATCGTGCACTGATCACGTGGTTGATCATACACTGATCACGAGACTGATCATGCACTGATCACGTCTATATCATGTACTGATCACATGACTGCCCATGCACTGATCACCCGGATGATCATACACTGATCATGTGACAGATCATGCAGTGATCACGTGGCTATCATGCACTGCTCACACGGCTGGTCATGCAATGATCACGTGGCTGATCATGCACTGATACCGTGACTGAGCATGGACTGATCACATGACTATCATGTAGTGATCACGTGACTTAATGGCTCTGATCATGTGACTGATCATGCGCTGATCATGTTTGCTATCATACACTGATCATGTGCCTCTGGAGGCAATACACAAAGAGCTGAGTAGGCACGAATCAAACAGTCAGCAGGCAATAATCATGGCACTCAGCTGTGAGGAATCATGCTGCTCAGCTGGCAATAATCAAGCAGCTGAGCAGGCAGGAATTACGCAGCACAGCTGGCAATTGTCAAGCAGATGACAGGCAGGAATCGTGCAGCTCAGCTGGCAATTGTCAAGCAGATGAGCAGACAGTAATCACGCAGTTCAGCAGGCCCTGATCATGTGACTGAGCATGCACTGTTCACGTGGCTGATCATACACTGATCACGTGATGATCATGCACTGATCACTTGGATATCATGCACTGATCACATGACTGATCATACACTGTTCACGTGTCTGACCATGCACTGATCACGTGGCTGATCATACACTGCTCAGGTAACTGATCATGCACTGATCACGTGGCTCTCATGCACTGATCACGTGGCTATCATGCACTGATCACGTGGATATCATGCACTGATCACGTGGCTGATCACACACGTATCACATGACTGATCATGCACTGATCTCGTGTCTGATCATGCACTGATCACGTGGCTACCATGCACTGATCACGTGGCTGATCACGCAATGATCACGTAGCTACCATGTACTGGTCACGTGACTGATCATGCACTGATCACGTAATTGATCCTGCACTGATCACATGGCTCATCACTCACTGATCCGGTGGCTGATCACACACGTATCATGTGACTGATCATGTACAGATCACGTGAATAATCATGAAGTGATCACGTGGCTATCCTGCACTGATCACGTGGATATCATGCACTGATCACGTGGCTGATCACACACGTATCACGTGACTGATCATGCACTGATCACGTGGCTGATCATGCAATGATCACACAGCTACCATGTACTGGTCACATGACTGATCATGCACTGATCACATAATTGATCATGCACTAATCACCTGGCTTATCATGCATTGATCATGTGACTGATCATGTGCTGATCATGTTTGGTGTCACACATTGATCATGTGCCTCTGGAGGCAATGAACACAGAGCTGGGTAGGCAGGAATCAGTCAGCAGGCTATAATCATGGAACTCAGCTCTGAGAAATCATGCTGCTCAGCTGGCAATAATCAAGTAGATGAGCAGGCAGGAATTACGCAGCACAGGTGGCAATTGTCAAGGAGATGACAGGCAGGAATCGTGCAGCTCAGCTGGCAATTGTCAAGCAGATGAGCAGACACTAATCACGCAGCTCAGCAGGCCCTGATCACGTGACTGAGCATGCACTGTTCACATGGCTGATCACAGACCTATCACGTGACTGATCATGCACTGATCATGTGACTGATCATGCACTGATCACGTAGCTATCTTGCACTGATCACTTGGCTGATCATACACTCCTCACGGGACTGATCGTGCACTGATCACGGCGCTATCATGCATTGACTACATGACTCCACATGCACTGATCACGTGGATGATCATGCACTGATCACGTGACTGACCATGCACTGATCACGTGACTGATCATGCACTGATCTCGTGGCTATCATGCACTGATCACTTGGCTGGACATACAATGATCACGTGCCTGGTCATGCACTGATCACTTGGCTGATCATGCACTGATCACGTGACTGATCATGCACTGATCTCGTGTCTGATCATGCACTGATCACGTGGCTATCATGTACTGCTCACGTGGCTGATCATGCGATGATCACGCAGCTACCATGTACTGGTCACATGACTGATCATGCACTGATCACGTGCCTGATCATGCAGTGATCACGTGGCTATCATGCACTGATACCGTGACTGAGCATAGACTGATCACATGACTATCATGTAGTGATCACGTGACTTAATGGCTCTGATCATGTGACTGATCATCACTGACAATTGCCAGCTGAGCTGCGTGATTACTGTCTGCTCATCTGCTTGACTGCCCATGCACTGATCACCCGGATGATCATACACTGATCATGTGACAGATCATGCAGTGATCACGTGGCTATCATGCACTGCTCACATGGCTGGTCATGCAATGATCACGTGGCTGATCATGCACTGATACCGTGACTGAGCATGGACTGATCACATGACTATCATGTAGTGATCACGTGACTTAATGGCTCTGATCATGTGACTGATCATGCACTGATCTCGTGGCTATCATGCACTGATCACTTGGCTGGACATACACTGATCACGTGCCTGGTCATGCACTGATCACGTGGCTGATCATGCACTGATCACGTGACTGATCATGCACTGATCTCGTGTCTGATCATGCACTGATCACGTGGCTATCATGCACTGCTCACGTGGCTGATCATGCGATGATCACGCAGCTACCATGTACTGGTCACATGACTGATCATGCACTGATCACGTGACTGATCATGCACTGATCACGTGGCTATCATGCACTACTCACGTGGCTGATCATGCAATGATCATGTAGCTACCATGTACAGGTCAGGTGAATGATCATACACCCATCAGGTGACTGATCATGCACTGATCACGTGGCTATCATGCACTGATCACGAGACTGATCATGCACTGTTCACGTCTATATCATGCACTGATCACATGACTGCCCATGCACTGATCACGTGGATGATCATACACTAATCTTGTGACAGATCATGCACTGATCACGTGGCTGATCATACTCTGCTCACGTAACTGATCATGCACACATCACGTGGCTATCATGCACTGCTCACGTGGCTCGTCAAGGAATGATCACGTAGCTACCATATACTGGTCACGTGACTGATCATGCACAGATCACGTCAATGATCATGCACTGTTCAAGTGACTGATCATGTACTGATCACGTGACTGATCATGCACTGATCATGTGACTGATCATGCACTGATCACGTGGCTATCATGCACTGCTCACGTGGCTGATCATGCAATGATTACGTAATTGATCATGCACTGATCACCTGGCTTATCATGCATTGATCATGTGACTGATCATGTGCTGATCATGTTTGGTGTCACACACTGGTCATGTGCATCTGCAGGTAATGAACAAAGAGCTGAGTAGGCAGGAATCAGTCAGCAGGTTATAATCATGGAACTCAGCTTTGAGAAATCATACTGCTCACCTGGCAATAATCAAGTAGATGAGCAGGCAGGAATTATGCAGCACAGGTGGCAATTGTCAAGGAGATGACAGGCAGGAATCGTACAGCTCAGCTGGCAATTGTCAAGCAGATGAGCAGACAGTAATCACGCAGCTCAGCAGGCCCTTATCACGTGACTGAGCATGCACTGTTCACGTGGCTGATCACACACCTATCACGTGAATAATCATGCACTGATCACGTGGCCCTCATGCACTGATCACGTGATTGCACATGCACTGATCACATAATTGTATGCACTGCTCACGTGGCTATCATGCACTGATGACGTGGCTGATCATGCACTGATAACGTAGCTATCTTGCACTGATCACTTGGCTGATCATACACTCATCATGGGACTGATCGTGCACTGATCACGGCGCTATCATGCATTGTCTACATGACTCCACATGCACTGATCACGTGCATGATCATGCACTGATCACGTGACTGACGCTGCACTGATCACGTGGCTGATCATGCACTGATCATTTGGCTGATCATGCACTGATCACGTGGCTGATCATACACTGATCACGTGACTGATCATGCACTGATCACGTGACTGATCATGCACTGATCACGTGGCTATCATGCACTGATCACTTGGCTGGTCATACACTGATCACATGACTGATCATGCACTGTTCACGTGACTGATCATGTACTGATCATGTGACTGATCATACACTGATCACGTAATTGATCATGCACTATTCACGTGGCTGATCATGCAATGATCACGTGACTGACCATGCACTGATCACGTGGCAGATCATCCACTGATCAGTTGGCTATCATGCACTGATTACTTGGCTGATTGTACACTGATCACGTGACTGATAATGCACTGATCATCTGGCTATCATGCACTCATTACGTGGCTATCGTGCACTGATCACGTGGTTATCATACACTGATCACGAGACTGATCATGCACTGATCACGTCTATATCATGTACTGATCACATGACTGCCCATGCACTGATCACCCGGATGATCATACACTGATCATGTGACAGATCATGCAGTGATCACGTGGCTATCATGCACTGCTCACACGGCTGGTCATGCAATGATCACGTGGCTGATCATGCACTGATACCGTGACTGAGCATGGACTGATCACATGACTATCATGTAGTGATCACGTGACTTAATGGCTCTGATCATGTGACTGATCATGCGCTGATCATGTTTGCTATCATACACTGATCATGTGCCTCTGGAGGCAATACACAAAGAGCTGAGTAGGCACGAATCAAACAGTCAGCAGGCAATAATCATGGCACTCAGCTGTGAGGAATCATGCTGCTCAGCTGGCAATAATCAAGCAGCTGAGCAGGCAGGAATTACGCAGCACAGCTGGCAATTGTCAAGCAGATGACAGGCAGGAATCGTGCAGCTCAGCTGGCAATTGTCAAGCAGATGAGCAGACAGTAATCACGCAGTTCAGCAGGCCCTGATCATGTGACTGAGCATGCACTGTTCACGTGGCTGATCATACACTGATCACGTGATGATCATGCACTGATCACTTGGATATCATGCACTGATCACATGACTGATCATACACTGTTCACGTGTCTGACCATGCACTGATCACGTGGCTGATCATACACTGCTCAGGTAACTGATCATGTACTGATCACGTGGCTATCATGCACTGATCACGTGGCTGAACATGCACTGTTCACGTGGCTGATCACACACCTGACACGTGACATATCATGCACTGATCACGTGGCACTCATGCACTGATCACGTGGATGATCATACTCTGCTCACGTAACTCATCATGCACACATCACGTGGCTATCATGCACTGCTCACGTGGCTCATCATGGAATGATCACATACCTACCATATACTGGTCACGTGACTGATCATGCACAGATAACGTAAATGATCATGCGCTGTTCACGTGACTGATCATGTACTGATCACGTGACTGATCATGCACTGATCTCGTGGCTATCATGCTCTGCTCACGTGGCTGATCATGCAAGGATCACGTAGCAACCATGTACTGGTCACGTGACTGATCTTGCAATGATCACGTAATTGATCCTGCACTGATCACTTGGCTCATCATGCACTGATCAGGTGGCTGATCACACATGTATCACGTGACTGATCATGCACTGATCACGTGGCTCTCATGCACTGATCACGTGGCTATCATGCACTGATCACCTGTATATCATGCACTGATCACGTGGCTGATCACACACGTATCACATGACTGATCATGCACTGATCACGTGGCTATCATGCACTGATCACGTGGCTACCATGCACTGATCACGTGGCTGATCACGCAATGATCACGTAGCTACCATGTACTGGTCACGTGACTGATCATGCACTGATCACGTAATTGATCCTGCACTGATCACATGGCTCATCACTCACTGATCCGGTGGCTGATCACACACGTATCATGTGACTGATCATGTACAGATCACGTGAATAATCATGAAGTGATCACGTGGCTATCCTGCACTGATCACGTGGATATCATGCACTGATCACGTGGCTGATCACACACGTATCACGTGACTGATCATGCACTGATCACGTGGCTGATCATGCAATGATCACACAGCTACCATGTACTGGTCACATGACTGATCATGCACTGATCACATAATTGATCATGCACTAATCACCTGGCTTATCATGCATTGATCATGTGACTGATCATGTGCTGATCATGTTTGGTGTCACACATTGATCATGTGCCTCTGGAGGCAATGAACACAGAGCTGGGTAGGCAGGAATCAGTCAGCAGGCTATAATCATGGAACTCAGCTCTGAGAAATCATGCTGCTCAGCTGGCAATAATCAAGTAGATGAGCAGGCAGGAATTACGCAGCACAGGTGGCAATTGTCAAGGAGATGACAGGCAGGAATCGTGCAGCTCAGCTGGCAATTGTCAAGCAGATGAGCAGACACTAATCACGCAGCTCAGCAGGCCCTGATCACGTGACTGAGCATGCACTGTTCACATGGCTGATCACACACCTATCACGTGACTGATCATGCACTGATCATGTGACTGATCATGCACTGATCACGTAGCTATCTTGCACTGATCACTTGGCTGATCATACACTCCTCACGGGACTGATCGTGCACTGATCACGGCGCTATCATGCATTGACTACATGACTCCACATGCACTGATCACGTGGATGATCATGCACTGATCACGTGACTGACCATGCACTGATCACGTGACTGATCATGCACTGATCTCGTGGCTATCATGCACTGATCACTTGGCTGGACATACAATGATCACGTGCCTGGTCATGCACTGATCACGTGGCTGATCATGCACTGATCACGTGACTGATCATGCACTGATCTCGTGTCTGATCATGCACTGATCACGTGGCTATCATGCACTGCTCACGTGGCTGATCATGCGATGATCACGCAGCTACCATGTACTGGTCACATGACTGATCATGCACTGATCACGTGCCTGATCATTCAGTGATCACGTGGCTATCATGCACTACTCACGTGGCTAATCATGCAATGATCATGTAGCTACCATGTACAGGTCAGGTGAATGATCATACACCCATCAGGTGACTGATCATGCACTAATCACGTGGCTATCATGCACTGATCACGAGACTGATCATGCGCTGTTCACGTCTATATCATGCACTGATCACATGACTGCCCATGCACTGATCACGTGGATGATCATACACTAATCTTGTGACAGATCATGCACTGATCACGTGGCTGATCATGCACTGATACCGTGACTGAGCATGGACTGATCACATGACTATCATGTAGTGATCACGTGACTTAATGGCTCTGATCATGTGACTGATCATCACTGACAATTGCCAGCTGAGCTGCGTGATTACTGTCTGCTCATCTGCTTGACTGCCCATGCACTGATCACCCGGATGATCATACACTGATCATGTGACAGATCATGCAGTGATCACGTGGCTATCATGCACTGCTCACATGGCTGGTCATGCAATGATCACGTGGCTGATCATGCACTGATACCGTGACTGAGCATGGACTGATCACATGACTATCATGTAGTGATCACGTGACTTAATGGCTCTAATCATGTGACTGATCATGCGCTGATCATGTTTGCTATCATACACTGATCATGTGCCTCTGGGGGCAATACACAAAGAGCTGAGTAGGCACGAATCAAACAGTCAGCAGGCAATAATCATGGCACTCAGCTGTGAGAAATCATGCTGCTCAGCTGGCAATAATCAAGCAGCTGAGCAGGCAGGAATTACGCAGCACAGCTGGCAATTGTCAAGTAGATGACAGGCAGGAATCGTGCAGCTCAGCTGGCAATTGTCAAGCAGATGAGCAGACAGAAATCACGCAGTTCAGCAGGCCCTGATCATGTGACTGAGCATGCACTGTTCACGTGGCTGATCATACACTGATCACGTGATGATCATGCACTGATCACTTGGATATCATGCACTGATCACATGACTGATCATACACTGTTCACGTGTCTGACCATGCACTGATCACGTGGCTGATCATACACTGCTCAGGTAACTGATCATGTACTGATCACGTGGCTATCATGCACTGATCACGTGGCTGAACATGCACTGTTCACGTGGCTGATCACACACCTGACACGTGACATATCAAGCACTGATCACGTGGCACTCATGCACTGATCACGTGGATGATCATACTCTGCTCACGTAACTCATCATGCACACATCACGTGGCTATCATGCACTGCTCACGTGGCTCATCATGGAATGATCACATACCTACCATATACTGGTCACGTGACTGATCATGCACAGATCACGTAAATGATCATGCCCTGTTCACGTGACTGATCATATACTGATCACGTGACTGATCATGCACTGATCTCGTGGCTATCATGCTCTGCTCACGTGGCTGATCATGCAAGGATCACGTAGCAACCATGTACTGGTCACCTGACTGATCATGCACTGATCACGTAATTGATCCTGCCCTGATCACTTGGCTCATCATGCACTGATCACGTGGCTGATTACACACGTATCACGTGACTGATCATGCACTGATCACGTGGCTATCCTGCACTGATCACGTGGATAACATGCACTGATCACGTGGCTGATCACACACGTATCACGTGACTGATCATGCACTGATCTCGTGTCTGATCATGCACTGATCACGTGGCTATCATGCACTGCTCACGTGGCTGATCATGCGATGATCACGCAGCTACCATGTACTGGTCACATGACTGATCATGCACTGATCACGTGACTGATCATGCACTGATCACGTGGCTATCATGCACTACTCACGTGGCTGATCATGCAATGATCATGTAGCTACCATTTACAGGTCAGGTGAATGATCATACACCCATCAGGTGACTGATCATGCACTGATCACGTGGCTATCATGCACTGATCACGAGACTGATCATGCACTGTTCACGTCTATATCATGCACTGATCACATGACTGCCCATGCACTGATCACGTGGATGATCATACACTAATCTTGTGACAGATCATGCACTGATCACGTGGCTGATCATGCACTGATACCCTGACTGAGCATGGACTGATCACATGACTATCATGTAGTGATCACGTGACTTAATGGCTCTGATCATGTGACTGATCATGCGCTGATCATGTTTGCTATCATACACTGATCATTTGCCTCTGGAGGCAATAAACAAAGAGCTGAGTAGGCACGAATCAAACAGTCAGCAGGCAATAATCATGGAACTCAGGTGTGAGGAATCATGCTGCTCAGCTGGCAATAATCAAGCAGCTGAGCAGGCAGGAATTACGCAGCACAGCTGGCAATTGTCAAGCAGATGACAGGCAGGAATCGTGCAGCTCAGCTGGCAATTGTCAAGCAGATGAGCAGACAGTAATCACGCAGTTCAGCAGGCCCTGATCATGTGACTGAGCATGCACTGTTCACGTGGCTGATCATACACGGATCACGTGATGATCATGCACTGATCACTTGGATATCATGCACTGATCACATGACTGATCATACACTGTTCACGTGTCTGACCATGCACTGATCACGTGGCTGATCATACACTGCTCAGGTAACTGATCATGTACTGATCACGTGGCTACCATGCACTGATCACGTGGCTGAACATGCACTGTTCACGTGGCTGATCACACACCTGACACGTGACATATCATGCACTGATCACGTGGCACTCATGCACTGATCACGTGGATGATCATACTCTGCTCACGTAACTCATCATGCACACATCACGTGGCTATCATGCACTGCTCACGTGGCTCATCATGGAATGATCACATACCTACCATATACTGGTCACGTGACTGATCATGCACAGATCACGTAAATGATCATGCACTGTTCACGTGACTGATCATGTACTGATCACGTGACTGATCATGCACTGATCTCGTGGCTATCATGCTCTGCTCACGTGGCTGATCATGCAAGGATCACGTAGCAACCATGTACTGGTCACGTGACTGATCATTCACTGATCACGTAATTGATCCTGCCCTGATCACTTGGCTCATCATGCACTGATCACGTGGCTGATCACACATGTATCACGTGACTGATCATGCACTGATCACGTGGCTCTCATGCACTGATCACGTGGCTCTCATGCACTGATCACGTGGATATCATGCACTGATCACGTGGCTGATCACACACGTATCACATGACTGATCATGCACTGATCACGTGGCTATCATGCACTGATCACGTGGCTACCATGCACTGATCACGTGGCTGATCACGCAATGATCACGTAGCTACCATGTACTGGTCACGTGACTGATCATGCACTGATCACGTAATTGATCCTGCACTGATCACATGGCTCATCACTCACTGATCCGGTGGCTGATCACACACGTATCATGTGACTGATCATGTACAGATCACGTGAATAATCATGAAGTGATCACGTGGCTATCCTGCACTGATCACGTGGATATCATGCACTGATCACGTGGCTGATCACACACGTATCACGTGACTGATCATGCACTGATCACGTGGCTGATCATGCAATGATCACACAGCTACCATGTACTGGTCACATGACTGATCATGCACTGATCACATAATTGATCATGCACTGATCACCTGGCTTATCATGCATTGATCATGTGACTGATCATGTGCTGATCATGTTTGGTGTCACACATTGATCATGTGCCTCTGGAGGCAATGAACACAGAGCTGGGTAGGCAGGAATCAGTCAGCAGGCTATAATCATGGAACTCAGCTCTGAGAAATCATGCTGCTCAGCTGGCAATAATCAAGTAGATGAGCAGGCAGGAATTACGCAGCACAGGTGGCAATTGTCAAGGAGATGACAGGCAGGAATCGTGCAGCTCAGCTGGCAATTGTCAAGCAGATGAGCAGACACTAATCACGCAGCTCAGCAGGCCCTGATCACGTGACTGAGCATGCACTGTTCACATGGCTGATCACACACCTATCACGTGACTGATCATGCACTGATCATGTGACTGATCATGCACTGATCACGTAGCTATCTTGCACTGATCACTTGGCTGATCATACACTCCTCACGGGACTGATCGTGCACTGATCACGGCGCTATCATGCATTGACTACATGACTCCACATGCACTGATCACGTGGATGATCATGCACTGATCACGTGACTGACCATGCACTGATCACGTGACTGATCATGCACTGATCTCGTGGCTATCATGCACTGATCACTTGGCTGGACATACAATGATCACGTGCCTGGTCATGCACTGATCACGTGGCTGATCATGCACTGATCACGTGACTGATCATGCACTGATCTCGTGTCTGATCATGCACTGATCACGTGGTTATCATGCACTGCTCACGTGGCTGATCATGCGATGATCACGCAGCTACCATGTACTGGTCACATGACTGATCATGCACTGATCACGTGACTGATCATGCAGTGATCACGTGGCTATCATGCACTACTCACGTGGCTAATCATGCAATGATCATGTAGCTACCATGTACAGGTCAGGTGAATGATCATACACCCATCAGGTGACTGATCATGCACTGATCACGTGGCTATCATGCACTGATCACGAGACTGATCATGCGCTGTTCACGTCTATATCATGCACTGATCACATGACTGCCCATGCACTGATCACGTGGATGATCATACACTAATCTTGTGACAGATCATGCACTGATCACGTGGCTGATCATGCACTGATACCGTGACTGAGCATGGACTGATCACATGACTATCATGTAGTGATCACGTGACTTAATGGCTCTGATCATGTGACTGATCATCACTGACAATTGCCAGCTGAGCTGCGTGATTACTGTCTGCTCATCTGCTTGACTGCCCATGCACTGATCACCCGGATGATCATACACTGATCATGTGACAGATCATGCAGTGATCACGTGGCTATCATGCACTGCTCACATGGCTGGTCATGCAATGATCACGTGGCTGATCATGCACTGATACCGTGACTGAGCATGGACTGATCACATGACTATCATGTAGTGATCACGTGACTTAATGGCTCTGATCATGTGACTGATCATGCGCTGATCATGTTTGCTATCATACACTGATCATGTGCCTCTGGGGGCAATACACAAAGAGCTGAGTAGGCACGAATCAAACAGTCAGCAGGCAATAATCATGGCACTCAGCTGTGAGAAATCATGCTGCTCAGCTGGCAATAATCAAGCAGCTGAGCAGGCAGGAATTACGCAGCCCAGCTGGCAATTGTCAAGTAGATGACAGGCAGGAATCGTGCAGCTCAGCTGGCAATTGTCAAGCAGATGAGCAGACAGTAATCACGCAGTTCAGCAGGCCCTGATCATGTGACTGAGCATGCACTGTTCACGTGGCTGATCATACACTGATCACGTGATGATCATGCACTGATCACTTGGATATCATGCACTGATCACATGACTGATCATACACTGTTCACGTGTCTGACCATGCACTGATCACGTGGCTGATCATACACTGCTCAGGTAACTGATCATGTACTGATCACGTGGCTATCATGCACTGATCACGTGGCTGAACATGCACTGTTCACGTGGCTGATCACACACCTGACACGTGACATATCATGCACTGATCACGTGGCACTCATGCACTGATCACGTGGATGATCATACTCTGCTCACGTAACTCATCATGCACACATCACGTGGCTATCATGCACTGCTCACGTGGCTCATCATGGAATGATCACATACCTACCATATACTGGTCACGTGACTGATCATGCACAGATCACGTAAATGATCATGCCCTGTTCACGTGACTGATCATATACTGATCACGTGACTGATCATGCACTGATCTCGTGGCTATCATGCTCTGCTCACGTGGCTGATCATGCAAGGATCACGTAGCAACCATGTACTGGTCACGTGACTGATCATGCACTGATCACGTAATTGATCCTGCCCTGATCACTTGGCTCATCATGCACTGATCACGTGGCTGATTACACATGTATCACGTGACTGATCATGCACTGATCACGTGGCTATCATGCACTGATCACGTGGATATCATGCACTGATCACGTGGCTGATCACACACGTATCACATGACTGATCATGCACTGATCTCGTGTCTGATCATGCACTGATCACGTGGCTATCATGCACTGCTCACGTGGCTGATCATGCGATGATCACGCAGCTACCATGTACTGGTCACATGACTGATCATGCACTGATCACGTGACTGATCATGCACTGATCACGTGGCTATCATGCACTACTCACGTGGCTGATCATGCAATGATCATGTAGCTACCATGTACAGGTCAGGTGAATGATCATACACCCATCAGGTGACTGATCATGCACTGATCACGTGGCTATCATGCACTGATCACGAGACTGATCATGCACTGTTCACGTCTATATCATGCACTGATCACATGACTGCCCATGCACTGATCACGTGGATGATCATACACTAATCTTGTGACAGATCATGCACTGATCACGTGGCTGATCATGCACTGATACCCTGACTGAGCATGGACTGATCACATGACTATCATGTAGTGATCACGTGACTTAATGGCTCTGATCATGTGACTGATCATGCGCTGATCATGTTTGCTATCATACACTGATCATTTGCCTCTGGAGGCAATAAACAAAGAGCTGAGTAGGCACGAATCAAACAGTCAGCAGGCAATAATCATGGAACTCAGGTGTGAGGAATCATGCTGCTCAGCTGGCAATAATCAAGCAGCTGAGCAGGCAGGAATTACGCAGCACAGCTGGCAATTGTCAAGCAGATGACAGGCAGGAATCGTGCAGCTCAGCTGGCAATTGTCAAGCAGATGAGCAGACAGTAATCACGCAGTTCAGCAGGCCCTGATCATGTGACTGAGCATGCACTGTTCACGTGGCTGATCATACACTGATCACGTGATGATCATGCACTGATCACTTGGATATCATGCACTGATCACATGACTGATCATACACTGTTCACGTGTCTGACCATGCACTGATCACGTGGCTGATCATACACTGCTCAGGTAACTGATCATGTACTGATCACGTGGCTACCATGCACTGATCACGTGGCTGAACATGCACTGTTCACGTGGCTGATCACACACCTGACACGTGACATATCATGCACTGATCACGTGGCACTCATGCGCTGATCACGTGGATGATCATACTCTGCTCACGTAACTCATCATGCACACATCACGTGGCTATCATGCACTGCTCACGTGGCTCATCATGGAATGATCACATACCTACCATATACTGGTCACGTGACTGATCATGCACAGATCACGTAAATGATCATGCACTGTTCACGTGACTGATCATGTACTGATCACGTGACTGATCATGCACTGATCTCGTGGCTATCATGCTCTGCTCACGTGGCTGATCATGCAAGGATCACGTAGCAACCATGTACTGGTCACGTGACTGATCATGCACTGATCACGTAATTGATCCTGCCCTGATCACTTGGCTCATCATGCACTGATCACGTGGCTGATCACACATGTATCACGTGACTGATCATGCACTGATCACGTGGCTCTCATGCACCGATCACGTGGCTCTCATGCACTGATCACGTGGATATCATGCACTGATCACGTGGCTGATCACACACGTATCACATGACTGATCATGCACTGATCACGTGCCTATCATACACTGATCACGTGGCTACCATGCACTGATCACGTGGCTGATCACGCAATGATCACGTAGCTACCATGTACTGGTCACGTGACTGATCAGGCACTGATCACGTAATTGATCCTGCACTGATCACATGGCTCATCACTCACTGATCCGGTGTCTGATCACACATATATCATGTGACTGATCATGTACAGATCACATGAATATCATGAAGTGATCACGTGGCTATCCTGCACTGATCACGTGGATATCATGCACTGATCACGTGGCTGATCACACACGTAACACGTGACTGATCATGCACTGATCACGTGGCTGATCATGCAATGATCACACAGCTACCATGTACTGGTCACATGACTGATCATGCACTGATCACATAATTGATCATGCACTAATCACCTGGCTTATCATGCATTGATCATGTGACTGATCATGTGCTGATCATGTTTGGTGTCACACACTGATCATGTGCCTCTGGAGGCAATGAACACAGAGCTGGGTAGGCAGGAATCAGTCAGCAGGCTATAATCATGGAACTCAGCTCTGAGAAATCATGCTGCTCAGCTGGCAATAATCAAGTAGATGAGCAGGCAGGAATTTCGCAGCACAGGTGGCAATTGTCAAGGAGATGACAGGCAGGAATCGTGCAGCTCAGCTGGCAATTGTCAAGCAGATGAGCAGACACTAATCACGCAGCTCAGCAGGCCCTGATCACGTGACTGAGCATGCACTGTTCACATGGCTGATCACAGACCTATCACGTGACTGATCATGCACTGATCATGTGACTGATCATGCACTGATAACGTAGCTATCTTGCACTGATCACTTGGCTGATCATACACTCCTCACGGGACTGATCGTGCACTGATCACGGCGCTATCATGCATTGACTACATGACTCCACATGCACTGATCACGTGGATGATCATGCACTGATCGCGTGACTGACCATGCACTGATCACGTGACTGATCATGCACTGATCTCGTGGCTATCATGCACTGATCACTTGGCTGGACATACACTGATTACGGGCCTGGTCATGCACTGATCACGTGGCTGATCATGCACTGATCACGTGACTGATCATGCACTGATCTCGTGTCTGATCATGCACTGATCACGTGGCTATCATGCACTGCTCACGTGGCTGATCATGTGATGATCACCCAGCTACCATGTACTGGTCACATGACTGATCATGCACTGATCACGTGACTGATCATGCAGTGATCACGTGGCTATCATGCACTACTCACGTGGCTGATCATGCAATGATCATGTAGCTACCATGTACAGGTCAGGTGAATGATCATACACCCATCAGGTTACTGATCATGCACTGATCACGTGGCTATCATGCACTGATCACGAGACTGATCATGCACTGTTCACGTCTATATCATGCACTGATCACATGACTGCCCATGCACTGATCACGTGGATGATCATTCACTAATCTTGTGACAGATCATGCACTGATCACGTGGCTGATCATGCACTGATACCGTGACTGAGCATGGACTGATCACATGACTATCATGTAGTGATCACGTGACTTAATGGCTCTGATCATGTGACTGATCATCACTGACAATTGCCAGCTGAGCTGCATGATTACTGTCTGCTCATCTGCTTGACTGCCCATGCACTGATCACCCGGATGATCATACACTGATCATGTGACAGATCATGCAGTGATCACGTGGCTATCATGCACTGCTCACACGGCTGGTCATGCAATGATCACGTGGCTGATCATGCACTGATACCGTGACTGAGCATGGACTGATCACATGACTATCATGTAGTGATCACGTGACTTAATGGCTCTGATCATGTGACTGATCATGCGCTGATCATGTTTGCTATCATACACTGATCATGTTCCTCTGGAGGCAATACACAAAGAGCTGAGTAGGCACGAATCAAACAGTCAGCAGGCAATAATCATGGCACTCAGCTGTGAGGAATCATGCTGCTCAGCTGGCAATAATCAAGCAGCTGAGCAGGCAGGAATTACGCAGCACAGCTGGCAATTGTCAAGCAGATGACAGGCAGGAATCGTGCAGCTCAGCTGGCAATTGTCAAGCAGATGAGCAGACAGTAATCACGCAGTTCAGCAGGCCCTGATCATGTGACTGAGCATGCACTGTTCACGTGGCTGATCATACACTGATCACGTGATGATCATGCACTGATCACTTGGATATCATGCACTGATCACATGACTGATCATACACTGTTCACGTGTCTGACCATGCACTGATCACGTGGCTGATCATACACTGCTCAGGTAACTGATCATGTACTGATCACGTGGCTATCATGCACTGATCACGTGGCTGAACATGCACTGTTCACGTGGCTGATCACACACCTGACACGTGACATATCATGCAGTGATCACGTGGCACTCATGCACTGATCACGTGGATGATCATACTCTGCTCACGTAACTCATCATGCACACATCACGTGGCTATCATGCACTGCTCACGTGGCTCATCATGGAATGATCACATACCTACCATATACTGGTCACGTGACTGATCATGCACAGATCACGTAAATGATCATGCACTGTTCACGTGACTGATCATGTACTGATCACGTGACTGATCATGCACTGATCTCGTGGCTATCATGCTCTGCTCACGTGGCTGATCATGCAAGGATCATGTAGCAACCATGTACTAGTCACGTGACTGATCATGCACTGATCACGTAATTGATCCTGCCCTGATCACTTGGCTCATCATGCACTGATCACGTGGCTGATCACACATGTATCACGTGACTGATCATGCACTGATCACGTGGCTCTCATGCACTGATCACGTGGCTCTCATGCACTGATCACGTGGATATCATGCACTGATCACGTGGCTGATCACACACGTATCACATGACTGATCATGCACTGATCATGTGGCTATCACGCACTGATCACGTGGCTACCATGCACTGATCACGTGGCTGATCACGCAATGATCACGTAGCTACCATGTACTGGTCACGTGACTGATCATGCACTGATCACGTAATTGATCCTGCACTGATCACATGGCTCATCACTCACTGATCCGGTGGCTGATCACACACGTATCATGTGACTGATCATGTACAGATCACGTGAATAATCATGAAGTGATCACGTGGCTATCCTGCACTGATCACGTGGATATCATGCACTGATCACGTGGCTGATCACACACGTATCACGTGACTGATCATGCACTGACCACGTGGCTGATCATGCAATGATCACACAGCTACCATGTACTGGTCACATGACTGATCATGCACTGATCACATAATTGATCATGCACTAATCACCTGGCTTATCATGCATTGATCATGTGACTGATCATGTGCTGATCATGTTTGGTGTCACACACTGATCATGTGCCTCTGGAGGCAATGAAGATAGAGCTGAGTAGGCAGGTATCAGTCAGCAGGCTATAATCATGGAACTCAGCTCTGAGAAATCATGCTGCTCAGCTGGCAATAATCAAGTAGATGAGCAGGCAGGAATTACGCAGCACAGGTGGCAATTGTCAAGGAGATGACAGGCAGGAATCATGCAGCTCAGCTGGCAATTGTCAAGCAGATGAGCAGACACTAATCACGCAGCTCAGCAGGCCCTGATCACGTGACTGAGCATGCACTGTTCACATGGCTGATCACAGACCTATCACGTGACTGATCATGCACTGATCATGTGACTGATCATGCACTGATCACGTAGCTATCTTGCACTGATCACTTGGCTGATCATACACTCCTCACGGGACTGATCGTGCACTGATCACGGCGCTATCATGCATTGACTACGTGACTCCACATGCACTGATCAGGTGGATGATCATGCACTGATCACGTGACTGACCGTGCACTGATCACGTGACTGATCATGCACTGATCTCGTGGCTATCATGCACTGATCACTTGGCTGGACATACACTGATCACGTGCCTGGTCATGCACTGATCACGTGGCTGATCATGCACTGATCACGTGACTGATCATGCACTGATCTCGTGTCTGATCATGCAGTGATCACGTGGCTATCATGCACTGCTCACGTGGCTGATCATGCGATGATCACGCAGCTACCATGTACTGGTCACATGACTGATCATGCACTGATCACGTGACTGATCATGCACTGATCACGTGGCTATCATGCACTACTCACGTGGCTGATCATGCAATGATCATGTAGCTACCATGTACAGGTCAGGTGAATGATCATACACCCATCAGGTGACTGATCATGCACTGATCACGTGGCTATCATGCACTGATCACGAGACTGATCATGCACTGTTCACGTCTATATCATGCACTGATCACATGACTGCCCATGCACTGATCACGTGGATGATCATACACTAATCTTGTGACAGATCATGCACTGATCACGTGGCTGATCATGCACTGATACCGTGACTGAGCATGGACTGATCACATGACTATCATGTAGTGATCACGTGACTTAATGGCTCTGATCATGTGACTGATCATGCGCTGATCATGTTTGCTATCATACACTGATCATTTGCCTCTGGAGGCAATACACAAAGAGCTGAGTAGGCACGAATCAAACAGTCAGCAGGCAATAATCATGGAACTCAGGTGTGAGGAATCATGCTGCTCAGCTGGCAATAATCAAGCAGCTGAGCAGGCAGGAATTACGCAGCACAGCTGGCAATTGTCAAGCAGATGACAGGCAGGAATCGTGCAGCTCAGCTGGCAATTGTCAAGCAGATGAGCAGACAGTAATCACGCAGTTCAGCAGGCCCTGATCATGTGACTAAGCATGCACTGTTCACGTGGCTGATCATACACTGATCACGTGATGATCATGCACTGATCACTTGGATATCATGCACTGATCACATGACTGATCATACACTGTTCACATGTCTGACCATGCACTGATCACGTGGCTGATCATACACTGCTCAGGTAACTGATCATGTACTGATCACGTGGCTATCATGCACTGATCACGTGGCTGAACATGCACTGTTCACGTGGCTGATCACACACCTGACACGTGACATATCATGCAGTGATCACGTGGCACTCATGCACTGATCACGTGGATGATCATACTCTGCTCACGTAACTCATCATGCACACATCACGTGGCTATCATGCACTGCTCACGTGGCTCATCATGGAATGATCACATACCTACCATATACTGGTCACGTGACTGATCATGCCCAGATCACGTAAATGATCATGCACTGTTCACGTGACTGATCATGTACTGATCACGTGACTGATCATGCACTGATCTCGTGGCTATCATGCTCTGCTCACGTGGCTGATCATGCAAGGATCACGTAGCAACCATGTACTGGTCACGTGACTGATCATGCACTGATCACGTAATTGATCCTGCCCTGATCACTTGGCTCATCATGCACTGATCACGTGGCTGATCACACATGTATCACGTGACTGATCATGCACTGATCACGTGGCTCTCATGCACTGATCACGTGGCTCTCATGCACTGATCACGTGGATATCATGCACTGATCACGTGGCTGATAACACACGTATCACATGACTGATCATGCACTGATCACGTGGCTATCATGCACTGATCACGTGGCTACCATGCACTGATCACGTGGCTGATCACGCAATGATCACGTAGCTACCATGTACTGGTCACGTGACTGATCATGCACTGATCACGTAATTGATCCTGCACTGATCACATGGCTCATCACTCACTGATCCGGTGGCTGATCACACACATATCATGTGACTGATCATGTACAGATCACGTGAATAATCATGAAGTGATCACGTGGCTATCCTGCACTGATCACGTGGCTCTCATGCACTGATCACGTGGCTCTCATGCACTGATCACGTGGATATCATGCACTGATCACGTGGCTGATCACACACGTATCACATGACTGATCATGCACTGATCTCGTGTCTGATCATGCACTGATCACGTGGCTATCATGCACTGCTCACGTGGCTGATCACGCGATGATCACACAGCTACCATGTACTGGTCACATGACTGATCATGCACTGATCACGTGACTGATCATGCACTGATCACGTGGCTATCATGCACTACTCACGTGGCTGATCATGCAATGATCATGTAGCTACCATGTACAGGTCAGGTGAATGATCATACACCCATCAGGTGACTGATCATGCACTGATCACGTGGCTATCATGCACTGATCACGAGACTGATCATGCACTGTTCACGTCTATATCATGCACTGATCACATGACTGCCCATGCACTGATCACTTGGATGATCATTCACTAATCTTGTGACAGATCATGCACTGATCACGTGGCTGATCATGCACTGATACCGTGACTGAGCATGGACTGATCACATGACTATCATGTAGTGATCACGTGACTTAATGGCTCTGATCATGTGACTGATCATGCGCTGATCATGTTTGCTATCATACACTGATCATTTGCCTCTGGAGGCAATAAACAAAGAGCTGAGTAGGCACGAATCAAACAGTCAGCAGGCAATAATCATGGAACTCAGGTGTGAGGAATCATGCTGCTCAGCTGGCAATAATCAAGCAGCTGAGCAGGCAGGAATTACGCAGCACAGCTGGCAATTGTCAAGCAGATGACAGGCAGGAATCGTGCAGCTCAGCTGGCAATTGTCAAGCAGATGAGCAGACAGTAATCACGCAGTTCAGCAGGCCCTGATCATGTGACTGAGCATGCACTGTTCACGTGGCTGATCATACACTGATCACGTGATGATCATGCACTGATCACTTGGATATCATGCACTGATCACATGACTGATCATACACTGTTCACGTGTCTGACCATGCACTGATCACGTGGCTGATCATACACTGCTCAGGTAACTGATCATGTACTGATCACGTGGCTATCATGCACTGATCACGTGGCTGAACATGCACTGTTCACGTGGCTGATCACACACCTGACACGTGACATATCATGCACTGATCACGTGGCACTCATGCACTGATCACGTGGATGATCATACTCTGCTCACGTAACTCATCATGCACACATCACGTGGCTATCATGCACTGCTCACGTGGCTCATCATGGAATGATCACATACCTACCATATACTGGTCACGTGACTGATCATGCCCAGATCACGTAAATGATCATGCACTGTTCACGTGACTGATCATGTACTGATCACGTGACTGATCATGCACTGATCTCGTGGCTATCATGCTCTGCTCACGTGGCTGATCATGCAAGGATCACGTAGCAACCATGTACTGGTCACGTGACTGATCATGCACTGATCATGTAATTGATCCTGCCCTGATCACTTGGCTCATCATGCACTGATCACGTGGCTGATCACACATGTATCACGTGACTGATCATGCACTGATCACGTGGCTCTCATGCACTGATCACGTGGCTCTCATGCACTGATCACGTGGATATCATGCACTGATCACGTGGCTGATCACACACGTATCACATGACTGATCATGCACTGATCACGTGGCTATCATGCACTGATCACGTGGCTACCATGCACTGATCACGTGGCTGATCACGCAATGATCACGTAGCTACCATGTACTGGTCACGTGACTGATCATGCACTGATCACGTAATTGATCCTGCACTGATCACATGGCTCATCACTCACTGATCCGGTGGCTGATCACACACATATCATGTGACTGATCATGTACAGATCACGTGAATAATCATGAAGTGATCACGTGGCTATCCTGCACTGATCACGTGGATATCATGCACTGATCACGTGGCTGATCACACACGTATCACGTAACTGATCATGCACTGATCACGTGGCTGATCATGCAATGATCACACAGCTACCATGTACTGGGCACATGACTGATCATGCACTGATCACATAATTGATCATGCACTAATCACGTGGCTTATCATGCATTGATCATGTGACTGATCATGTGCTGATCATGTTTGGTGTCACACACTGATCATGTGCCTCTGGAGGCAATGAACACAGAGCTGGGTAGGCAGGAATCAGTCAGCAGGCTATAATCATGGAACTCAGCTCTGAGAAATCATGCTGCTCAGCTGGCAATAATCAAGTAGATGAGCAGGCAGGAATTACGCAGCACAGGTGGCAATTGTCAAGGAGATGACAGGCAGGAATCGTGCAGCTCAGCTGGCCCTGATCACGTGACTGAGCATGCACTGTTCACATGGCTGATCACAGACCTATCACGTGACTGATCATGCACTGATCATGTGACTGATCATGCACTGATCACGTAGCTATCTTGCACTGATCACTTGGCTGATCATACACTCCTCACGGGACTGATCGTGCACTGATCATGGCGCTATCATGCAGTGACTACATGACTCCACATGCACTGATCACGTGGATGATCATGCACTGATCACGTGACGGACCATGCACTGATCATGTGACTGATCATGCACTGATCTCGTGGCTATCATGCACTGATCACTTGGCTGGACATACACTGATCACGGGCCTGGTCATGCACTGATCACGTGGCTGATCATGCACTGATCACGTGACTGATCATGCACTGATCTCGTGTCTGATCATGCACTGATCACGTGGCTATCATGCACTGCTCACGTGGCTGATCATGTGATGATCACGCAGCTACCATGTACTGGTCACATGACTGATCATGCACTGATCACGTGACTGATCATGCAGTGATCACGTGGCTATCATGCACTACTCACGTGGCTGATCATGCAATGATCATGTAGCTACCATGTACAGGTCAGGTGAATGATCATACACCCATCAGGTGACTGATCATGCACTGATCACGTGGCTATCATGCACTGATCACGAGACTGATCATGCACTGTTCACGTCTATATCATGCACTGATCACATGACTGCCCATGCACTGATCACGTGGATGATCATACACTAATCTTGTGACAGATCATGCACTGATCACGTGGCTGATCATGCACTGATACCGTGACTGAGCATGGACAGATCACATGACTATCATGTAGTGATCACGTGACTTAATGGCTCTGATCATGTGACTGATCATCACTGACAATTGCCACCTGAGCTGCGTGATTACTGTCTGCTCATCTGCTTGACTGCCCATGCACTGATCACCCGGATGATCATACACTGATCATGTGACAGATCATGCAGTGATCACGTGGCTATCATGCACTGCTCACACGGCTGGTCATGCAATGATCACGTGGCTGATCATGCACTGATACCGTGACTGAGCATGGACTGATCACATGACTATCATGTAGTGATCACGTGACTTAATGGCTCTGATCATGTGACTGATCATTCGCTGATCATGTTTGCTATCATACACTGATCATGTGCCTCTGGAGGCAATACACAAAGAGCTGAGTAGGCACGAATCAAACAGTCAGCAGGCAATAATCATGGCACTCAGCTGTGAGGAATCATGCTGCTCAGCTGGCAATAATCAAGCAGCTGAGCAGGCAGGAATTACGCAGCACAGCTGGCAATTGTCAAGCAGATGACAGGCAGGAATCGTGCAGCTCAGCTGGCAATTGTCAAGCAGATGAGCAGACAGTAATCACGCAGTTCAGCAGGCCCTGATCATGTGACTGAGCATGCACTGTTCACGTGGCTGATCATACACTGATCACGTGATGATCATGCACTGATCACTTGGATATCATGCACTGATCACATGACTGATCATACACTGTTCACGTGTCTGACCATGCACTGATCACGTGGCTGATCATACACTGCTCAGGTAACTGATCATGTACTGATCACGTGGCTATCATGCACTGATCACGTGGCTGAACATGCACTGTTCACGTGGCTGATCACACACCTGACACGTGACATATCATGCACTGATCACGTGGCACTCATGCACTGATCACGTGGATGATCATACTCTGCTCACGTAACTCATCATGCACACATCACGTGGCTATCATGCACTGCTCACGTGGCTCATCATGGAATGATCACATACCTACCATATACTGGTCACGTGACTGATCATGCACAGATCACGTAAATGATCATGCACTGTTCACGTGACTGATCATGTACTGATCACGTGACTGATCATGCACTGATCTCGTGGCTATCATGCTCTGCTCACGTGGCTGATCATGCAAGGATCACGTAGCAACCATGTACTGGTCACGTGACTGATCATGCACTGATCACGTAATTGATCCTGCCCTGATCACTTGGCTCATCATGCACTGATCACGTGGCTGATCACACATGTATCACGTGACTGATCATGCACTGATCACGTGGCTCTCATGCACTGATCACGTGGCTATCATGCACTGATCACGTGGATATCATGCACTGATCACGTGGCTGATCACACACGTATCACATGACTGATCATGCACTGATCACGTGGCTATCATGCACTGATCACGTGGCTACCATGCACTGATCACGTGGCTGATCACGCAATGATCACGTAGCTACCATGTACTGGTCACGTGACTGATCATGCACTGATCACGTAATTGATCCTGCACTGATCACATGGCTCATCACTCACTGATCCGGTGGCTGATCACACACGTATCATGTGACTGATCATGTACAGATCACGTGAATAATCATGAAGTGATCACGTGGCTATCCTGCACTGATCACGTGGATATCATGCACTGATCACGTGGCTGATCACACAAGTATCACGTGACAGATCATGCACTGATCACGTGGCTATCTTTCACTGATCACTTAGCTGATCATACACTCCTCACGGGACTGATCGTGCACTGATCACGGCGCTATCATGCATTGACTACCTGACTCCATATGCACTGATCACGTGGATGATCATGCACTGATCACGTGACTGACCATGCACTGATCACGTGACTGATCATGCACTGATCTCGTGGCTATCATGCACTGCTCACTTGGCTGGACATACACTGATCACGTGCCTGGTCATGCACTGATCACTTGGCTGATCATGCACTGATCACGTGACTTATCATGCACTGATCTCGTGTCTGATCATGCACTGATCACGTGGCTATCATGCACTGCTCACGTGGCTGATCATGCGATGATCACGCAGCTACCATGTACTGGTCACATGACTGATCATGCACTGATCACGTGACTGATCATGCAGTGATCACGTGGCTATCATGCACTACTCACGTGGCTGATCATGCAATGATCATGTAGCTACCATGTACAGGTCAGGTGAATGATCATACACCCATCAGGTGACTGATCATGCACTGATCACGTGGCTATCATGCACTGATCACGAGACTGATCATGCACTGTTCACGTCTATATCATGCACTGATCACATGACTGCCCATGCACTGATCACGTGGATGATCATACACTAATCTTGTGACAGATCATGCACTGATCACGTGGCTGATCATGCACTGATACCCTGACTGAGCATGGAATGATCACATGACTATCATGTAGTGATCACGTGACTTAATGGCTCTGATCATGTGACTGATCATCACTGACAATTGCCAGCTGAGCTGCATGATTACTGTCTGCTCATCTGCTTGACTGCCCATGCACTGATCACCCGGATGATCATACACGGATCATGTGACAGATCATGCAGTGATCACGTGGCTATCATGCACTGCTCACATGGCTGGTCATGCAATGATCACGTGGCTGATCATGCACTGATACCGTGACTGAGCATGGACTGATCACATGACTATCATGTAGTGATCACGTGACTTAATGGCTCTGATCATGTGACTGATCATGCGCTGATCATGTTTGCTATCATACACTGATCATGTGCCTCTGGGGGCAATACACAAAGAGCTGAGTAGGCACGAATCAAACAGTCAGCAGGCAATAATCATGGCACTCAGCTGTGAGAAATCATGCTGCTCAGCTGGCAATAATCAAGCAGCTGAGCAGGCAGGAATTACGCAGCACAGCTGGCAATTGTCAAGCAGATGACAGGCAGGAATCGTGCAGCTCAGCTGGCAATTGTCAAGCAGATGAGCAGACAGTAATCACGCAGTTCAGCAGGCCCTGATCATGTGACTGAGCATGCACTGTTCACGTGGCTGATCATACACTGATCACGTGATGATCATGCACTGATCACTTGGATATCATGCACTGATCACATGACTGATCATACACTGTTCACGTGTCTGACCATGCACTGATCACGTGGCTGATCATACACTGCTCAGGTAACTGATCATGTACTGATCACGTGGCTATCATGCACTGATCACGTGGCTGAACATGCACTGTTCACGTGGCTGATCACACACCTGACACGTGACATATCATGCACTGATCACGTGGCACTCATGCACTGATCACGTGGATGATCATACTCTGCTCACGTAACTCATCATGCACACATCACGTGGCTATCATGCACTGCTCACGTGGCTCATCATGGAATGATCACATACCTACCATATACTGGTCACGTGACTGATCATGCACAGATCACGTAAATGATCATGCCCTGTTCACGTGACTGATCATGTACTGATCACGTGACTGATCATGCACTGATCTCGTGGCTATCATGCTCTGCTCACGTGGCTGATCATGCAAGGATCACGTAGCAACCATGTACTGGTCACGTGACTGATCATGCACTGATCACGTAATTGATCCTGCCCTGATCACTTGGCTCATCATGCACTGATCACGTGGCTGATCACACACGTATCACATGACTGATCATGCACTGATCTCGTGTCTGATCATGCACTGATCACGTGGCTATCATGCACTGCTCACGTGGCTGATCATGCGATGATCACGCAGCTACCATGTACTGATCAAATGACTGATCATGCACTGATCACATGACTGATCATGCACTGATCACGTGGCTATCATGCACTACTCACGTGGCTGATCATGCAATGATCATGTAGCTACCATGTACAGGTCAGGTGAATGATCATACACCCATCAGGTGACTGATCATGCACTGATCACGTGGCTATCATGCACTGATCACGAGACTGATCATGCACTGTTCACGTCTATATCATGCACTGATCACATGACTGCCCATGCACTGATCACGTGGATGATCATTCACTAATCTTGTGACAGATCATGCACTGATCACGTGGCTGATCATGCACTGATACCGTGACTGAGCATGGACTGATCACATGACTATCATGTAGTGATCACGTGACTTAATGGCTCTGATCATGTGACTGATCATGCGCTGATCATGTTTGCTATCATACACTGATCATTTGCCTCTGGAGGCAATAAACAAAGAGCTGAGTAGGCACGAATCAAACAGTCAGCAGGCAATAATCATGGAACTCAGGTGTGAGGAATCATGCTGCTCAGCTGGCAATAATCAAGCAGCTGAGCAGGCAGGAATTACGCAGCACAGCTGGCAATTGTCAAGCAGATGACAGGCAGGAATCGTGCAGCTCAGCTGGCAATTGTCAAGCAGATGAGCAGACAGTAATCACGCAGTTCAGCAGGCCCTGATCATGTGACTGAGCATGCACTGTTCACGTGGCTGATCATACACTGATCACGTGATGATCATGCACTGATCACTTGGATATCATGCACTGATCACATGACTGATCATACACTGTTCACGTGTCTGACCATGCACTGATCACGTGGCTGATCATACACTGCTCAGGTAACTGATCATGTACTGATCACGTGGCTATCATGCACTGATCACGTGGCTGAACATGCACTGTTCACGTGGCTGATCACACACCTGACACGTGACATATCATGCACTGATCACGTGGCACTCATGCACTGATCACGTGGATGATCATACTCTGCTCACGTAACTCATCATGCACACATCACGTGGCTATCATGCACTGCTCACGTGGTTCATCATGGAATGATCACATACCTACCATATACTGGTCACGTGACTGATCATGCACAGATCACGTAAATGATCATGCACTGTTCACGTGACTGATCATGTACTGATCACGTGACTGATCATGCACTGATCTCGTGGCTATCATGCTCTGCTCACGTGGCTGATCATGCAAGGATCACGTAGCAACCATGTACTGGTCACGTGACTGATCATGCACTGATCACGTAATTGATCCTGCCCTGATCACTTGGCTCATCATGCACTGATCACGTGGCTGATCACACACGTATCACATGACTGATCATGCACTGATCACGTGGCTATCATGCACTGATCACGTGGCTACCATGCACTGATCACGTGGCTGATCACGCAATGATCACGTAGCTACCATGTACTGGTCACGTGACTGATCATGCACTGATCACGTAATTGATCCTGCACTGATCACATGGCTCATCACTCACTGATCCGGTGGCTGATCACACACGTATCATGTGACTGATCATGTACAGATCACGTGAATAATCATGAAGTGATCACGTGGCTATCCTGCACTGATCACGTGGATATCATGCACTGATCACGTGGCTGATCACACACGTATCACGTGACTGATCATGCACTGATCACGTGGCTGATCATGCAATGATCACACAGCTACCATGTACTGGTCACATGACTGATCATGCACTGATCACATAATTGATCATGCACTAATCACCTGGCTTATCATGCATTGATCATGTGACTGATCATGTGCTGATCATGTTTGGTGTCACACACTGATCATGTGCCTCTGGAGGCAATGAACACAGAGCTGGGTAGGCAGGAATCAATCAGCAGGCTATAATTATGGAACTCAGCTCTGAGAAATCATGCTGCTCAGCTGGCAATAATCAAGTAGATGAGCAGGCAGGAATTACGCAGCACAGGTGGCAATTGTCAAGGAGATGACAGGCAGGAATCGTGCAGCTCAGCTGGCAATTGTCAAGCAGATGAGCAGACACTAATCACACAGCTCAGCAGGCCCTGATCACGTGACTGAGCATGCACTGTTCACATGGCTGATCACACACCTATCACGTGACTGATCATGCACTGATCATGTGACTGATCATGCACTGATCACGTAGCTATCTTGCACTGATCACTTGGCTGATCATACACTCCTAACGGGACTGATCGTGCACTGATCACGGCGCTATCATGCATTGACTACATGACTCCACATGCACTGATCACGTGGATGATCATGCACTGATCACGTGACTGACCGTGCACTGATCACGTGACTGATCATGCACTGATCTCGTGGCTATCATGCACTGATCACTTGGCTGGACATACACTGATCACGTGCCTGGTCATGCACTGATCACGTGGCTGTTCATCCACTGATCTCGTGTCTGATCATGCACTGATCACGTGGCTATCATGCACTGCTCACGTGGCTGATCATGCGTTGATCACGCAGCTACCATGTACTGGTCACATGACTGATCATGCACTGATCACGTGACTGATCATGCAGTGATCACGTGGCTATCATGCACTACTCACGTGGCTGATCATGCAATGATCATGTAGCTACCATGTACAGGTCAGGTGAATGATCATACACCCATCAGGTGACTGATCATGCACTGATCACGTGGCTATCATGCACTGATCACGAGACTGATCATGCACTGTTCACGTCTATATCATGCACTGATCACATGACTGCCCATGCAGTAATCACGTGGATGATCATACACTAATCTTGTGACAGATCATGCACTGATCACGTGGCTGATCATGCACTGATACCGTGACTGAGCATGGACTGATCACATGACTATCATGTAGTGATCACGTGACTTAATGGCTCTGATCATGTGACTGATCATGCGCTGATCATGTTTGCTATCATACACTGATCGTGTGCCTCTGGAGGCAATACACAAAGAGCTGAGTAGGCACGAATCAAACAGTCAGCAGGCAATAATCATGGCACTCAGCTGTGAGGAATCATGCTGCTCAGCTGGCAATAATCAAGCAGCTGAGCAGGCAGGAATTACGCAGCACAGCTGGCAATTGTCAAGCAGATGACAGGCAGGAATCGTGCAGCTCAGCTGGCAATTGTCAAGCAGATGAGCAAACAGTAATCACGCAGTTCAGCAGGCCCTGATCATGTGACTGAGCATGCACTGTTCACGTGGCTGATCATACACTGATCACGTGATGATCATGCACTGATCACTTGGATATCATGCACTGATCACATGACTGATCATACACTGTTCACGTGTCTGACCATGCACTGATCACGTGGCTGATCATACACTGCTCAGGTAACTGATCATGTACTGATCACGTGGCTATCATGCACTGATCACGTGGCTGAACATGCACTGTTCACGTGGCTGATCACACACCTGACACGTGACATATCATGCACTGATCACGTGGCACTCATGCACTGATCACGTGGATGATCATACTCTGCTCACGTAACTCATCATGCACACATCACGTGGCTATCATGCACTGCTCACGTGGCTCATCATGGAATGATCACATACCTACCATATACTGGTCACGTGACTGATCATGCACAGATCACGTAAATGATCATGCACTGTTCACGTGACTGATCATGTACTGATCACGTGACTGATCATGCACTGATCTCGTGGCTATCATGCTCTGCTCACGTGGCTGATCATGCAAGGATCACGTAGCAACCATGTACTGGTCACGTGACTGATCATGCACTGATCACGTAATTGATCCTGCCCTGATCACTTGGCTCATCATGCACTGATCACGTGGCTGATCACACATGTATCACGTGACTGATCATGCACTGATCACGTGGCTCTCATGCACTGATCACGTGGCTGATCACACACGTATCACATGACTGATCATGCACTGATCACGTGGCTATCATGCACTGATCACGTGGCTACCATGCACTGATCACGTGGCTGATCACGCAATGATCACGTAGCTACCATGTACTGGTCACGTGACTGATCATGCACTGATCACGTAATTGATCCTGCACTGATCACATGGCTCATCACTCACTGATCCGGTGGCTGATCACACACATATCATGTGACTGATCATGTACAGATCACGTGAATAATCATGAAGTGATCACGTGGCTATCCTGAACTGATCACGTGGATATCATGCACTGATCACGTGGCTGATCACACACGTAACACGTGACTGGTCATGCACTGATCACGTGGCTGATCATGCAATGATCACACAGCTACCATGTACTGGTCACATGACTGATCATGCACTGATCACATAATTGATCATGCACTAATCACCTGGCTTATCATGCATTGATCATGTGACTGATCATGTGCTGATCATGTTTGGTGTCACACACTGATCATGTGCCTCTGGAGGCAATGAACACAGAGCTGGGTAGGCAGGAATCAGTCAGCAGGCTATAATCATGGAACTCAGCTCTGAGAAATCATGCTGCTCAGCTGGCAATAATCAAGTAGATGAGCAGGCAGGAATTACGCAGCACAGGTGGCAATTGTCAAGGAGATGACAGGCAGGAATCGTGCAGCTCAGCTGGCAATTGTCAAGCAGATGAGCAGACACTAATCACGCAGCTCAGCAGGCCCTGATCACGTGACTGAGCATGCACTGTTCACATGGCTGATCACACACCTATCACGTGACTGATCATGCACTGATCACGTAGCTATCTTGCACTGATCACTTGGATGATCATACACTCCTCACGGGACTGATTGTGCACTGATCACGGCACTATCATGCATTGACTACATGACTCCACATGCACTGATCACGTGGATGATCATGCACTGATCACGTGACTGACCGTGCACTGATCACGTGACTGATCATGCACTGATCTCGTGGCTATCATGCACTGATCACTTGGCTGGACATACACTGATCACGTGCCTGGTCATGCACTGATCACGTGACTGATCATGCACTGATCTCGTGTCTGATCATGCACTGATCTCGTGTCTGATCATGCACTGATCACGTGACTGATCATGCACTGATCTCGTGTCTGATCATGCACTGATCACGTGGCTATCATGCACTGCTCACGTGGCTGATCATGCGATGATCACGCAGCTACCATGTACTGGTCACATGACTGATCATGCACTGATCACGTGACTGATCATGCACTGATCACGTGGCTATCATGCACTACTCACGTGGCTGATCATGCAATGATCATGTAGCTACCATGTACAGGTCAGGTGAATGATCATACACCCATCAGGTGACTGATCATGCACTGATCACGTGGCTATCATGCACTGATCACGAGACTGATCATGCACTGTTCACGTCTATATCATGCACTGATCACATGACTGCCCATGCACTGATCACGTGGATGATCATACACTAATCTTGTGACAGATCATGCACTGATCACGTGGCTGATCATGCACTGATACCGTGACTGAGCATGGACTGATCACATGACTATCATGTAGTGATCACGTGACTTAATGGCTCTGATCATGTGACTGATCATCACTGACAATTGCCAGCTGAACTGCGTGATTACTGTCTGCTCATCTGCTTGACTGCCCATGCACTGATCACCCGGATGATCATACACTGATCATGTGACAGATCATGCAGTGATCACGTGGCTATCATGCACTGCTCACACGGCTGGTCATGCAATGATCACGTGGCTGATCATGCACTGATACCGTGACTGAGCATGGACTGATCACATGACTATCTGTAGTGATCACGTGACTTAATGGCTCTGATCATGTGACTGATCATGCGCTGATCATGTTTGCTATCATACACTGATCATGTGCCTCTGGAGGCAATACACAAAGAGCTGAGTAGGCACGAATCAAACAGTCAGCAGGCAATAATCATGGCACTCAGCTGTGAGGAATCATGCTGCTCAGCTGGCAATAATCAAGCAGCTGAGCAGGCAGGAATTACGCAGCACAGCTGGCAATTGTCAAGCAGATGACAGGCAGGAATCGTGCAGCTCAGCTGGCAATTGTCAAGCAGATGAGCAGACAGTAATCACGCAGTTCAGCAGGCCCTGATCATGTGACTGAGCATGCACTGTTCACGTGGCTGATCATACACTGATCACGTGATGATCATGCACTGATCACTTGGATATCATGCACTGATCACATGACTGATCATACACTGTTCACGTGTCTGACCATGCACTGATCACGTGGCTGATCATACACTGCTCAGGTAACTGATCATGTACTGATCACGTGGCTATCATGCACTGATCACGTGGCTGAACATGCACTGTTCACGTGGCTGATCACACACCTGACACGTGACATATCATGCAGTGATCACGTGGCACTCATGCACTGATCACGTGGATGATCATACTCTGCTCACGTAACTCATCATGCACACATCACGTGGCTATCATGGAATGATCACATACCTACCATATCCTGGTCACGTGACTGATCATGCACAGATCACGTAAATGATCATGCACTGTTCACGTGACTGATCATGTACTGATCACGTGACTGATCATGCACTGATCTCGTGGCTATCATGCTCTGCTCACGTGGCTGATCATGCAAGGATCACGTAGCAACCATGTACTGGTCACGTGACTGATCATTCACTGATCACGTAATTGATCCTGCCCTGATCACTTGGCTCATCATGCACTGATCACGTGGCTGATCACACATGTATCACGTGACTGATCATGCACTGATCACGTGGCTCTCATGCACTGATCACGTGGCTATCATGCACTGATCACGTGGATATCATGCACTGATCACGTGGCTGATCACACACGTATCACATGACTGATCATGCACTGATCACGTGGCTACCATGCACTGATCACGTGGCTGATCACGCAATGATCACGTAGCTACCATGTACTGGTCACGTGACTGATCATGCACTGATCACATGGCTCATCACTCACTGATCACGTGGCTGATCACACGATCATGTGACTGATCATGTACAGATCACGTGAATAATCATGAAGTGATCACGTGGCTATCCTGCACTGATCACGTGGATATCATGCACTGATCACGTGGCTGATCACACACTGATCACGTGACTGATCATGCACTGATCACGTGGCTGATCATGCAATGATCACACAGCTACCATGTACTGGTCACATGACTGATCATGCACTGATCACATAATTGATCATGCACTAATCACCTGGCTTATCATGCATTGATCATGTGACTGATCATGTGCTGATCATGTTTGGTGTCACACACTGATCATGTGCCTCTGGAGGCAATGAACAGAGAGCTGAGTAGGCAGGAATCAGTCAGCAGGCTATAATCATGGAACTCAGCTCTGAGAAATCATGCTGCTCAGCTGGCAATAATCAAGTAGATGAGCAGGCAGGAATTACGCAGCACAGGTGGCAATTGTCAAGGAGATGACAGGCAGGAATCGTGCAGCTCAGCTGGCAATTGTCAAGCAGATGAGCAGACACTAATCACGCAGCTCAGCAGGCCCTGATCACGTGACTGAGCATGCACTGTTTACATGGCTGATCACAGACCTATCACGTGACTGATCATGCACTGATCATGTGACTGATCATGCACTGATCACGTAGCTATCTTGCACTGATCACTTGGCTGATCATACACTCCTCACGGGACTGATCGTGCACTGATCACGGGCTATCATGCATTGACTACATGACTCCACATGCACTGATCAGGTGGATGATCATGCACTGATCACGTGACTGACCATGCACTGATCACGTGACTGATCATGCACTGATCTCGTGGCTATCATGCACTGATCACTTGGCTGGACATACACTGATCACGTGCCTGGTCATGCACTGATCACGTGGCTGATCATGCACTGATCACGTGACTGATCATGCACTGATCTCGTGTCTGATCATGCACTGATCACGTGGCTATCATGCACTGCTCACGTGGCTGATCATGCGATGATCACGCAGCTACCATGTACTGGTCACATGACTGATCATGCACGCTTCACGTGACTGATCATGCACTGATCACGTGGCTATCATGCACTGATCACGTGGCTGATCATGCAATGATCATGTAGCTACCATGTACAGGTCAGGTGAATGATCATACACCCATCAGGTGACTGATCATGCACTGATCACGTGGCTATCATGCACTGATCAGGAGACTGATCATGCACTGTTCACGTCTATATCATGCACTGATCACATGACTGCCCATGCACTGATCACGTGGATGATCATACACTAATCTTGTGACAGATCATGCACTGATCACGTGGCTGATCATGCACTGATACCGTGACTGAGCATGGACTGATCACATGACTATCATGTAGTGATCACGTGACTTAGTGGCTCTGATCATGTGACTGATCATCACTGACAATTGCCACCTGAGCTGCGTGATTACTGTCTGCTCATCTGCTTGACTGCCCATGCACTGATCACCCGGATGATCATACACTGATCATGTGACAGATCATGCAGTGATCACGTGGCTATCATGCACTGCTCACACGGCTGGTCATGCAATGATCACGTGGCTGATCATGCACTGATACCGTGACTGAGCATAGACTGATCACATGACTATCATGTAGTGATCACGTGACTTAATGGCTCTGATCATGTCACTGATCATGCGCTGATCATGTTTGCTATCATACACTGATCATGTGCCTCTGGAGGCAATACACAAAGAGCTGAGTAGGCACGAATCAAACAGTCAGCAGGCAATAATCATGGCACTCAGCTGTGAGGAATCATGCTGCTCAGCTGGCAATAATCAAGCAGCTGAGCAGGCAGGAATTACGCAGCACAGCTGGCAATTGTCAAGCAGATGACAGGCAGGAATCGTGCAGCTCAGCTGGCAATTGTCAAGCAGATGAGCAGACAGTAATCATGCAGTTCAGCAGGCCCTGATCATGTGACTGAGCATGCACTGTTCACGTGGCTGATCATACACTGATCACGTGATGATCATGCACTGATCACTTGGATATCATGCACTGATCACATGACTGATCATACACTGTTCACGTGTCTGACCATGCACTGATCACATGGCTGATCATACACTGCTCAGGTAACTGATCATGTACTGATCACGTGGCTACCATGCACTGATCACGAGGCTCATCATGGAATGATCACATACCTACCATATACTGGTCACGTGACTGATCATGCACAGATCACGTAAATGATCATGCACTGTTCACGTGACTGATCATGTGCTGATCACGTGACTGATCATGCACTGATCTCGTGCTGATCATGCACTGATCACTTGGATATCATGCACTGATCACATGACTGATCATACACTGTTCACGTGTCTGACCATGCACTGATCACGTGGCTGATCATACACTGCTCAGGTAACTGATCATGTACTGATCACGTGGCTATCATGCACTGATCACGTGGCTGAACATGCACTGTTCACGTGGCTGATCACACACCTGACACGTGACATATCATGCACTGATCACTTGGATGATTATACTCTGCTCACGTAACTCATCATGCACACATCACGTGGCTATCATGCACTGCTCACGTGGCTCATCATGGAATGATCACATACCTACCATATACTGGTCACGTGACTGATCATGCACAGATCACGTAAATGATCATGCACTGTTCACGTGACTGATCATGTGCTGATCACGTGACTGATCATGCACTGATCTCGTGGCTATCATGCTCTGCTCACGTGGCTGATCATGCAAGGATCACGTAGCAACCATGTACTGGTCACGTGACTGATCATGCACTGATCACGTAATTGATCCTGCCCTGATCACTTGGCTCATCATGCACTGATCACGTGGCTGATCACACATGTATCACGTGACTGATCATGCACTGATCACGTGGCTCTCATGCACTGATCACGTGGCTATCATGCACTGATCACGTGGATATCATGCACTGATCACGTGGCTGATCACACACGTATCACATGACTGATCATGCACTGATCACGTAGCTATCTTGCACTGATCACTTGGCTGATCATGCACTCCTCACGGGACTGATCGTGCACTGATCACGGGCTATCATGCATTGACTACATGACTCCACATGCACTGATCACGTGGATGATCATGCACTGATCACGTGACTGACCGTGCACTGATCACGTGACTGATCATGCACTGATCTCGTGGTTATCATGCACTGATCACTTGGCTGGACATACACTGATCACGGGCCTGGTCATGCACTGATCACGTGGCTGATCATGCACTGATCACGTGACTGATCATGCACTGATCTCGTCTGATCATGCACTGATCACGTGGCTATCATGCACTGCTCACGTGGCTGATCATGCGATGATCACGCAGCTACCATGTACTGGTCACATGACTGATCATGCACTGATCACGTGACTGATCATGCACTGATCACGTGGCTATCATGCACTACTCACGTGGCTGATCATGCAATGATCATGTAGCTACCATGTACAGGTCAGGTGAATGATCATACACCCATCAGGTGACTGATCATGCACTGATCACGTGGCTATCATGCACTGATCACGAGACTGATCATGCACTGTTCACGTCTATATCATGCACTGATCACATGACTGCCCATGCACTGATCACGTGGATGATCATACACTAATCTTGTGACAGATCATGCACTGATCATGTGGCTGATCATGCACTGATCACGTGACTGACCATGCACTGATCACGTGACTGATCATGCACTGATCTCGTGGCTATCATGCACTGATCACTTGGCTGGTCATACACTGATCACGGGCCTGGTCATGCACTGATCACGTGGCTGATCATGCACTGATCACGTGACTGATCATGCACTGATCTCGTGTCTGATCATGCACTGATCCTGTGGCTATCATGCACTGCTCACGTGGCTGATCATGCGATGATCACGCAGCTACCATGTACTGGTCACATGACTGATCATGCACGCTTCACGTGACTGATCATGCACTGATCACGTGGCTATCATGCACTACTCACGTGGCTGATCATGCAATGATCATGTAGCTACCATGTACAGGTCAGGTGAATGATCATACACCCATCAGGTGACTGATCATGCACTGATCACGTGGCTATCATGCACTGATCACGCGACTGATCATGCACTGATCACGTCTATATCATGCACTGATCACATGACTGCCCATGCACTGATCACGTGGATGATCATACACTAATCTTGTGACAGATCATGCACTGATCACGTGGCTGATCATGCACTGATACCGTGACTGAGCATGGACTGATCACATGACTATCATGTAGTGATCACGTGACTTAGTGGCTCTGATCATGTGACTGATCATCACTGACAATTGCCACCTGAGCTGCGTGATTACTGTCTGCTCATCTGCTTGACTGCCCATGCACTGATCACCCGGATGATCATACACTGATCATGTGACTGATCATGCAGTGATCACGTGGCTATCATGCACTGCTCACACGGCTGGTCATGCAATGATCACGTGGCTGATCATGCACTGATACCGTGACTGAGCATAGACTGATCACATGACTATCATGTAGTGATCACGTGACTTAATGGCTCTGATCATGTCACTGATCATGCGCTGATCATGTTTGCTATCATACACTGATCATGTGCCTCTGGAGGCAATACACAAAGAGCTGAGTAGGCACGAATCAAACAGTCAGCAGGCAATAATCATGGCACTCAGCTGTGAGGAATCATGCTGCTCAGCTGGCAATAATCAAGCAGCTGAGCAGGCAGGAATTACGCAGCACAGCTGGCAATTGTCAAGCAGATGACAGGCAGGAATCGTGCAGCTCAGCTGGCAATTGTCAAGCAGATGAGCAGACAGTAATCACGCAGTTCAGCAGGCCCTGATCATGTGACTGAGCATGCACTGTTCACGTGGCTGATCATACACTGATCACGTGATGATCATGCACTGATCACTTGGATATCATGCACTGATCACATGACTGATCATACACTGTTCACGTGTCTGACCATGCACTGATCACGTGGCTGATCATACACTGCTCAGGTAACTGATCATGTACTGATCACGTGGCTACCATGCACTGATCACGAGGCTCATCATGGAATGATCACATACCTACCATATACTGGTCACGTGACTGATCATGCACAGATCACGTAAATGATCATGCACTGTTCACGTGACTGATCATGTGCTGATCACGTGACTGATCATGCACTGATCTCGTGATGATCATGCACTGATCACTTGGATATCATGCACTGATCACATGACTGATCATACACTGTTCACGTGTCTGACCATGCACTGATCACGTGGCTGATCATACACTGCTCAGGTAACTGATCATGTACTGATCACGTGGCTATCATGCACTGATCACGTGGCTGAACATGCACTGTTCACGTGGCTGATCACACACCTGACACGTGACATATCATGCACTGATCACGTGGATGATCATACTCTGCTCACGTAACTCATCATGCACACATCACGTGGCTATCATGCACTGCTCACGTGGCTCATCATGGAATGATCACATACCTACCATATACTGGTCACGTGACTGATCATGCACAGATCACGTAAATGATCATGCACTGTTCACGTGACTGATCATGTGCTGATCACGTGACTGATCATGCACTGATCTCGTGGCTATCATGCTCTGCTCACGTGGCTGATCATGCAAGGATCACGTAGCAACCATGTACTGGTCACGTGACTGATCATGCACTGATCACGTAATTGATCCTGCCCTGATCACTTGGCTCATCATGCACTGATCACGTGGCTGATCACACATGTATCACGTGACTGATCATGCACTGATCACGTGGCTCTCATGCACTGATCACGTGGCTATCATGCACTGATCACGTGGATATCATGCACTGATCACGTGGCTGATCACACACGTATCACATGACTGATCATGCACTGATCACGTAGCTATCTTGCACTGATCACTTGGCTGATCATGCACTCCTCACGGGACTGATCGTGCACTGATCACGGCGCTATCATGCATTGACTACATGACTCCACATGCACTGATCACGTGGATGATCATGCACTGATCACGTGACTGACCGTGCACTGATCACGTGACTGATCATGCACTGATCTCGTGGTTATCATGCACTGATCACTTGGCTGGACATACACTGATCACGGGCCTGGTCATGCACTGATCACGTGGCTGATCATGCACTGATCACGTGACTGATCATGCACTGATCTCGTGGCTATCATGCACTGATCACTTGGCTGGACATACACTGATCACGTGCCTGGTCATGCACTGATCACATGGCTGATCATGCACTGATCACGTGACTGATCATGCACTGATCTCGTGTCTGATCATGCACTGATCACGTGGCTATCATGCACTGCTCACGTGGCTGATCATGCGATGATCACGCAGCTACCATGTACTGGTCACATGACTGATCATGCACTGATCACGTGACTGATCATGCACTGATCACGTGGCTATCATGCACTACTCACGTGGCTGATCATGCAATGATCATGTAGCTACCATGTACAGGTCAGGTGAATGATCATACACCCATCAGGTGACTGATCATGCACTGATCACGTGGCTATCATGCACTGATCACGAGACTGATCATGCACTGTTCACGTCTATATCATGCACTGATCACATGACTGCCCATGCACTGATCACGTGGATGATCATACACTAATCTTGTGACAGATCATGCACTGATCATGTGGCTGATCATGCACTGATACCGTGACTGAGCATGGACTGATCACGTGACTATCATGTAGTGATCACGTGACTTAATGGCTCTGATCATGTGACTGATCATGCAATTGCCAGCTGAGCTGCGTGATTACTGTCTGCTCATTGCTTGACTGCCCATGCACTGATCACCCGAATGATCATACACTGATCATGTGACAGATCATGCAGTGATCACGTGGCTATCATGCACTGCTCACGCGGCTGGTCATGCAATGATCACGTGGCTGATCATGCACTGATACCGTGACTGATCATGGACTGATCACATGACTATCATGTACTGATCACGTGACTTAATGGCTCTGATCATGTGACTGATCATGCGCTGATCATGTTTGCTATCATACACTGATCATGTGCCTCTGGAGGCAATACACAAAGAGCTGAGTAGGCACGAATCAAACAGTCAGCAGGCAATAATCATGGCACTCAGCTGTGAGAAATCATGCTGCTCAGCTGGCAATAATCAAGCAGCTGAGCAGGCAGGAATTATGCAGCACAGGTGGCAATTGTCAAGCAGATGACAGGCAGGAATCGTGCAGCTCAGCTGGCAATTGTCAAGCAGATGAGCAGACAGTAATCACGCAGTTCAGCAGGCCCTGATCACGTGACTGAGCATGCACTGTTCACGTGGCTGATCATACACTGATCACGTGATGATCATGCACTGATCACGTGGATATCATGCACTGATCACATGACTGAGCATACACTGTTCACGTGTCTGACCATGCACTGATCACGTGGCTGATCATACACTGCTCAGGTAACTGATCATGTACTGATCACGTGGCTATCATGCACTGATCACGTGGCTGATCATGCACTGTTCACCTGGCTGATCACACACCTGACACGTGACATATCATGCACTGATCACGTGGCACTCATGCACTGATCACGTGTATGATCATACTCTGCTCACGTAACTGATCATGCACACATCACGTGGCTATCATGCACTGATCACGTGGCTCATCATGGAATGATCACATACCTACCATATACTGGTCACGTGACTGATCATGCACAGATCACGTAACTGATCATGCACTGTTCACGTGACTGATCATGTACTGATCACGTGACTGATCATGCACTGATCTCGTGGCTATCATGCACTGATCACGTGGCTGATCATGCAAGGATCACGTAGCAGACCATGTACTGGTCACGTGACTGATCATGCACTGATCACGTAATTGATCCTGCCCTGATCACTTGGCTCATCATGCACTGATCACGTGGCTGATCACACATGTATCACGTGACTGATCATGCACTGATCACGTGGCTCTCATGCACTGATCACGTGGCTATCATGCACTGATCACGTGGATATCATGCACTGATCACGTGGCTGAGCACACACGTATCACATGACTGATCATGCACTGATCACGTGGCTGATCATGCACTGATCACGTGGCTACCATGCACTGATCACGTGGCTGATCACGCAATGATCACGTAGCTACCATGTACTGGTCACGTGACTGATCATGCACTGATCACGTAATTGATCCTGCACTGATCACATGGCTCATCACGCACTGATCCGGTGGCTGATCACACACGTATCACCTGACTGATCATGCACTGATCACGTGAATAATCATGAAGTGATCACGTGGCTATCCTGCACTGATCACGTGGATATCATGCACTGATCACGTGGCTGATCACACACGTATCACGTGACTGATCATGCACTGATCACGTGGCTGATCATGCAATGATCACACGGCTACCATGTACTGGTCACGTGACTGATCATGCACTGATCACGTAATTGATCATGCACTAATCACCTGGCTTATCATGCATTGATCATGTGACTGATCATGTGCTGATCATGTTTGGTGTCACACACTGATCATGTGCATCTGGAGGCAATGAACAAAGAGCTGAGTAGGCAGGAATCAGTCAGCAGGCTATAATCATGGAACTCAGCTTTGAGAAATCATGCTGCTCAGCTGGCAATAATCAAGTAGATGAGCAGGCAGGAATTACGCAGCACAGGTGGCAATTGTCAAGGAGATGACAGGCAGGAATCGTGCAGCTCAGCTGGCAATTGTCAAGCAGATGAGCAGACACTAATCACGCAGCTCAGCAGGCCCTGATCACGTGACTGAGCATGCACTGTTCACATGGCTGATCACAGACCTATCACGTGACTGATCATGCACTGATCACGTGGCTGATCATGCACTGATCACGTAGCTATCTTGCACTGATCACTTGGCTGATCATGCACTCCTCACGTGACTGATCGTGCACTGATCACGGCGCTATCATGCATTGACTACATGACTCATCATGCACTGATCACGTGGATGATCATGCACTGATCACGTGACTGACCATGCACTGATCACGTGACTGATCATGCACTGATCTCGTGGCTATCATGCACTGATCACGTGGCTGGACATGCACTGATCACGTGGCTGGTCATGCACTGATCACGTGGCTGATCATGCACTGATCACGTGACTGATCATGCACTGATCTCGTGTCTGATCATGCACTGATCACGTGGCTATCATGCACTGCTCAGGTGGCTGATCATGCGATGATCACGCAGCTACCATGTACTGCTCACATGACTGATCATGCACTGATCACGTGACTGATCATGCAGTGATCACGTGGCTATCATGCACTACTCACGTGGCTGATCATGCAATGATCATGTAGCTACCATGTACAGGTCAGGTGAATGATCATACACCCATCAGGTGACTGATCATGCACTGATCACGTGGCTATCATGCACTGATCACGAGACTGATTATGCACTGTTCACGTCTATATCATGCACTGATCACATGACTGCCCATGCACTGATCACGTGGATGATCATACACTAATCTTGTGACAGATCATGCACTGATCACGTGGCTGATCATGCACTGATACCGTGACTGAGCATGGACTGATCACATGACTATCATGTAGTGATCACGTGACTTAATGGCTCTGATCATGTGACTGATCATCACTGACAATTGCCACCTGAGCTGCGTGATTACTGTCTGCTCATCTGCTTGACTGCCCATGCACTGATCACCCGGATGATCATACACTGATCATGTGACAGATCATGCAGTGATCACGTGGCTATCATGCACTGCTCACACGGCTGGTCATGCAATGATCACGTGGCTGATCATGCACTGATACCGTGACTGAGCATGGACTGATCACATGACTATCATGTAGTGATCACGTGACTTAATGGCTCTGATCATGTGACTGATCATGCGCTGATCATGTTTGCTATCATACACTGATCATGTGCCTCTGGAGGCAATACACAAAGAGCTGAGTAGGCACGAATCAAACAGTCAGCAGGCAATAATCATGGCACTCAGCTGTGAGGAATCATGCTGCTCAGCTGGCAATAATCAAGCAGCTGAGCAGGCAGGAATTACGCAGCACAGCTGGCAATTGTCAAGCAGATGACAGGCAGGAATCGTGCAGCTCAGCTGGCAATTGTCAAGCAGATGAGCAGACAGTAATCACGCAGTTCAGCAGGCCCTGATCATGTGACTGAGCATGCACTGTTCACGTGGCTGATCATACACTGATCACGTGATGATCATGCACTGATCACGTGGATATCATGCACTGATCACATGACTGATCATACACTGTTCACGTGTCTGACCATGCACTGATCACGTGTCTGATCATACACTGCTCAGGTAACTGATCATGTACTGATCACGTGGCTATCATGCACTGATCACGTGGCTGAACATGCACTGTTCACGTGGCTGATCACACACCTGACACGTGACATATCATGCACTGATCACGTGGCACTCATGCACTGATCACGTGGATGATCATACTCTGCTCACGTAACTCATCATGCACACATCACGTGGCTATCATGCACTGCTCACGTGGCTCATCATGGAATGATCACATACCTACCATATACTGGTCACGTGACTGATCATGCACAGATCACGTAAATGATCATGCACTGTTCACGTGACTGATCATGTACTGATCACGTGACTGATCATGCACTGATCTCGTGGCTATCATGCTCTGCTCACGTGGCTGATCATGCAAGGATCACGTAGCAACCATGTACTGGTCACGTGACTGATCATGCACTGATCACGTAATTGATCCTGCCCTGTTCACTTGGCTCATCATGCACTGATCACGTGGCTGATCACACATGTATCACGTGACTGATCATGCACTGATCACGTGGTTATCATGCACTGATCACGTGGCTATCATGCACTGATCACGTGGATATCATGCACGGATCACGTGGCTGATCACACACGTATCACGTGACTGATCATGCACTGATCACGTGGCTACCATGCACTGATCACGTGGCTGATCATGCAATGATCACGTAGCTACCATGTACTGGTCACGTGACTGATCATGCACTGATCACGTAATTGATCCTGCACTGATCACATGGCTCATTACGAACTGATCCGGTGGCTGATCACACACGTATCACGTGACTGATCATGTACAGATCACGTGACTAATCATGAAGTGATCACGTGGCTATCCTGCACTGATCACGTGGATATCATGCACTGATCACGTGGCTGATCACACACGTATCACGTGACTGATCATGCACTGATCACGTGGCTGATCATGCAATGATCACACAGCTACCATGTACTGGTCACATGACTGATCATGCACTGATCACATAATTGATCATGCACTAATCACCTGGCTTATCATGCATTGATCATGTGACTGATCATGTGCTGATCATGTTTGGTGTCACACACTGATCATGTGCCTCTGGAGGCAATGAAAATAGAGCTGAGTAGGCAGGAATCAGTCAGCAGGCTATAATCATGGAACTCAGCTCTGAGAAATCATGCTGCTCAGCTGGCAATAATCAAGTAGATGAGCAGGCAGGAATTACGCAGCACAGGTGGCAATTGTCAAGGAGATGACAGGCAGGAATCGTGCAGCTCAGCTGGCAATTGTCAAGCAGATGAGCAGACACTAATCACGCAGCTCAGCAGGCCCTGATCACGTGACTGAGCATGCACTGTTCACATGGCTGATCACAGACCTATCACGTGACTGATCATGCACTGATCATGTGACTGATCATGCACTGATCACGTAGCTATCTTGCACTGATCACTTGGCTGATCATACACTCCTCACGGGACTGATCGTGCACTGATCACGGCGCTATCATGCATTGACTACATGACTCCACATGCACTGATCACGTGGATGATCATGCACTGATCACGTGACTGACCATGCACTGATCACGTGACTGATCATGCACTGATCTCGTGGCTATCATGCACTGATCACTTGGCTGGACATACACTGATCACGGGCCTGGTCATGCACTGATCACGTGGCTGATCATGCACTGATCACGTGACTGATCATGCACTGATCTCGTGTCTGATCATGCACTGATCACGTGGCTATCATGCACTGCTCACGTGGCTGATCATGCGATGATCACGCAGCTACCATGTACTGGTCACATGACTGATCATGCACTGATCACGTGACTGATCATGCAGTGATCACGTGGCTATCATGCACTACTCACGTGGCTGATCATGCAATGATCATGTAGCTACCATGTACAGGTCAGGTGAATGATCATACACCCATCAGGTGACTGATCATGCACTGATCACGTGGCTATCATGCACTGATCACGAGACTGATCATGCACTGTTCACGTCTATATCATGCACTGATCACATGACTGCCCATGCACTGATCACGTGGATGATCATACACTAATCTTGTGACAGATCATGCACTGATCACGTGGCTGATCATGCACTGATACCGTGACTGAGCATGGACTGATCACATGACTATCATGTAGTGATCACGTGACTTAATGGCTCTGATCATGTGACTGATCATCACTGACAATTGCCAGCTGAGCTGCGTGATTACTGTCTGCTCATCTGCTTGACTGCCCATGCACTGATCACCCGGATGATCATACACTGATCATGTGACAGATCATGCAGTGATCACGTGGCTATCATGCACTGCTCACACGGCTGGTCATGCAATGATCACGTGGCTGATCATGCACTGATACCGTGACTGAGCATGGACTGATCACATGACTATCATGTAGTGATCACGTGACTTAATGGCTCTGATCATGTGACTGATCATGCGCTGATCATGTTTGCTATCATACACTGATCATGTGCCTCTGGAGGCAATACACAAAGAGCTGAGTAGGCACGAATCAAACAGTCAGCAGGCAATAATCATGGCACTCAGCTGTGAGGAATCATGCTGCTCAGCTGGCAATAATCAAGCAGCTGAGCAGGCAGGAATTACGCAGCACAGCTGGCAATTGTCAAGCAGATGACAGGCAGGAATCGTGCAGCTCAGCTGGCAATTGTCAAGCAGATGAGCAGACAGTAATCACGCAGTTCAGCAGGCCCTGATCATGTGACTGAGCATGCACTGTTCACGTGGCTGATCATACACTGATCACGTGATGATCATGCACTGATCACTTGGATATCATGCACTGATCACATGACTGATCATACACTGTTCACGTGTCTGACCATGCACTGATCACGTGGCTGATCATACACTGCTCAGGTAACTGATCATGTACTGATCACGTGGCTATCATGCACTGATCACGTGGCTGAACATGCACTGTTCACGTGGCTGATCACACACCTGACACGTGACATATCATGCACTGATCACGTGGCACTCATGCACTGATCACGTGGATGATCATACTCTGCTCACGTAACTCATCATGCACACATCACGTGGCTATCATGCACTGCTCACGTGGTTCATCATGGAATGATCACATACCTACCATATACTGGTCACGTGACTGATCATGCACAGATCACGTAAATGATCATGCACTGTTCACGTGACTGATCATGTACTGATCACGTGACTGATCATGCACTGATCTCGTGGCTATCATGCTCTGCTCACGTGGCTGATCATGCAAGGATCACGTAGCAACCATGTACTAGTCACGTGACTGATCATGCACTGATCACGTAATTGATCCTGCCCTGATCACTTGGCTCATCATGCACTGATCACGTGGCTGATCACACATGTATCACGTGACTGATCATGCACTGATCACGTGGCTCTCATGCACTGATCACGTGGCTATCATGCACTGATCACGTGGATATCATGCACTGATCACGTGGCTGATCACACACGTATCACATGACTGATCATGCACTGATCACGTGGCTATCATGCACTGATCACGTGGCTACCATGCACTGATCACGTGGCTGATCACGCAATGATCACGTAGCTACCATGTACTGGTCACGTGACTGATCATGCACTGATCACGTAATTGATCCTGCACTGATCACATGGCTCATCACTCACTGATCCGGTGGCTGATCACACACGTATCATGTGACTGATCATGTACAGATCACGTGAATAATCATGAAGTGATCACGTGGCTATCCTGCACTGATCACGTGGATATCATGCACTGATCACGTGGCTGATCACACACGTATCACGTGACTGATCATGCACTGATCACGTGGCTGATCATGCAATGATCACACAGCTACCATGTACTGGTCACATGACTGATCATGCACTGATCACATAATTGATCATGCACTAATCACCTGGCTTATCATGCATTGATCATGTGACTGATCATGTGCTGATCATGTTTGGTGTCACACACTGATCATGTGCCTCTGGAGGCAATGAAAATAGAGCTGAGTAGGCAGGAATCAGTCAGCAGGCTATAATCATGGAACTCAGCTCTGAGAAATCATGCTGCTCAGCTGGCAATAATCAAGTAGATGAGCAGGCAGGAATTACGCAGCACAGGTGGCAATTGTCAAGGAGATGACAGGCAGGAATCGTGCAGCTCAGCTGGCAATTGTCAAGCAGATGAGCAGACACTAATCACGCAGCTCAGCAGGCCCTGATCACGTGACTGAGCATGCACTGTTCACATGGCTGATCACAGACCTATCACGTGACTGATCATGCACTGATCATGTGACTGATCATGCACTGATCACGTAGCTATCTTGCACTGATCACTTGGCTGATCATACACTCCTCACGGGACTGATCGTGCACTGATCACGGCGCTATCATGCATTGACTACATGACTCCACATGCACTGATCACGTGGATGATCATGCACTGATCACGTGACTGACCGTGCACTGATCACGTGACTGATCATGCACTGATCTCGTGGCTATCATGCACTGATCACTTGGCTGGACATACACTGATCACGTGCCTGGTCATGCACTGATCACGTGGCTGATCATGCACTGATCACGTGACTGATCATGCACTGATCTCGTGTCTGATCATGCACTGCTCACGTGGCTATCATGCACTGCTCACGTGGCTGATCATGCGATGATGACGCAGCTACCATGTACTGGTCACATGACTGATCATGCACTGATCACGGGACTGATCATGCACTGATCACGTGGCTATCATGCACTACTCACGTGGCTGATCATGCAATGATCATGTAGCTACCATGTACAGGTCAGGTGAATGATCATACACCCATCAGGTGACTGATCATGCACTGATCACGTGGCTATCATGCACTGATCACGAGACTGATCATGCACTGTTCACGTCTATATCATGCACTGATCACATGACTGCCCATGCACTGATCACGTGGATGATCATACACTAATCTTGTGACAGATCATGCACTGATCACGTGGCTGATCATGCACTGATACCGTGACTGAGCATGGACTGATCACGTGACTATCATGTAGTGATCACGTGACTTAATGGCTCTGATCATGTGACTGATCATCACTGACAATTGCCACCTGAGCTGCGTGATTACTGTCTGCTCATCTGCTTGACTGCCCATGCACTGATCACCCGGATGATCATACACTGATCATGTGACAGATCATGCAGTGATCACGTGGCTATCATGCACTGCTCACACGGCTGGTCATGCAATGATCACGTGGCTGATCATGCACTGATACCGTGACTGAGCATGGACTGATCACATGACTATCATGTAGTGATCACGTGACTTAATGGCTCTGATCATGTGACTGATCATGCGCTGATCATGTTTGCTATCATACACTGATCATGTGCCTCTGGAGGCAATACACAAAGAGCTGAGTAGGCACGAATCAAACAGTCAGCAGGCAATAATCATGGCACTCAGCTGTGAGGAATCATGCTGCTCAGCTGGCAATAATCAAGCAGCTGAGCAGGCAGGAATTACGCAGCACAGCTGGCAATTGTCAAGCAGATGACAGGCAGGAATCGTGCAGCTCAGCTGGCAATTGTCAAGCAGATGAGCAGACAGTAATCACGCAGTTCAGCAGGCCCTGATCATGTGACTGAGCATGCACTGTTCACGTGGCTGATCATACACTGATCACGTGATGATCATGCACTGATCACTTGGATATCATGCACTGATCACATGACTGATCATACACTGTTCACGTGTCTGACCATGCACTGATCACGTGGCTGATCATACACTGCTCAGGTAACTGATCATGTACTGATCACGTGGCTATCATGCACTGATCACGTGGCTGAACATGCACTGTTCACGTGGCTGATCACACACCTGACACGTGACATATCATGCACTGATCACGTGGCACTCATGCACTGATCACGTGGATGATCATACTCTGCTCACGTAACTCATCATGCACACATCACGTGGCTATCATGCACTGCTCACGTGGCTCATCATGGAATGATCACATACCTACCATATACTGGTCACGTGACTGATCATGCACAGATCACGTAAATGATCATGCACTGTTCACGTGACTGATCATGTACTGATCACGTGACTGATCATGCACTGATCTCGTGGCTATCATGCTCTGCTCACGTGGCTGATCATGCAAGGATCACGTAGCAACCATGTACTGGTCACGTGACTGATCATGCACTGATCACGTAATTGATCCTGCCCTGATCACTTGGCTCATCATGCACTGATCACGTGGCTGATCACACATGTATCACGTGACTGATCATGCACTGATCACGTGGCTCTCATGCACTGATCACGTGGCTATCATGCACTGATCACGTGGATATCATGCACTGATCACGTGGCTGATCACACACGTATCACATGACTGATCATGCACTGATCACGTGGCTACCATGCACTGATCACGTGGCTGATCACGCAATGATCACGTAGCTACCATGTACTGGTCACGTGACTGATCATGCACTGATCACGTAATTGATCCTGCACTGATCACATGGCTCATCACTCACTGATCCGGTGGCTGATCACACACGTATCATGTGACTGATCATGTACAGATCACGTGAATAATCATGAAGTGATCACGTGGCTATCCTGCACTGATCACGTGGATAACATGCACTGATCACGTGGCTGATCACACGTATCACGTGACTGATCATGCACTGATCACGTGGCTGATCATGCAATGATCACACAGCTACCATGTACTGGTCACATGACTGATCATGCACTGATCACATAATTGATCATGCACTAATCACCTGGCTTATCATGCATTGATCATGTGACTGATCATGTGCTGATCATGTTTGGTGTCACACACTGATCATGTGCCTCTGGAGGCAATGAAGATAGAGCTGAGTAGGCAGGAATCAGTCAGCAGGCTATAATCATGGAACTCAGCTCTGAGAAATCATGCTGCTCAGCTGGCAATAATCAAGTAGATGAGCAGGCAGGAATTACGCAGCACAGGTGGCAATTGTCAAGGAGATGACAGGCAGGAATCGTGCAGCTCAGCTGGCAATTGTCAAGCAGATGAGCAGACACTAATCACGCAGCTCAGCAGGCCCTGATCACGTGACTGAGCATGCACTGTTCACATGGCTGATCACAGACCTATCACGTGACTGATCATGCACTGATCATGTGACTGATCATGCACTGATCACGTAGCTATCTTGCACTGATCACTTGGCTGATCATACACTCCTCACAGGACTGATCGTGCACTGATCACGGCGCTATCATGCATTGACTACATGACTCCACATGCACTGATCACGTGGATGATCATGCACTGATCACGTGACTGACCATGCACTGATCACGTGACTGATCATGCACTGATCTCGTGGCTATCATGCACTGATCACTTGGCTGGACATACACTGATCACGTGCCTGGTCATGCACTGATCACGTGGCTGATCATGCACTGATCACGTGACTGATCATGCACTGATCTCGTGTCTCATCATGCACTGATCACGTGGCTATCATGCACTGCTCACGTGGCTGATCATGCGATGATCACGCAGCTACCATGTACTGGTCACATGACTGATCATGCACTGATCACGTGACTGATCATGCACTGATCACGTGGCTATCATGCACTACTCACGTGGCTGATCATGCAATGATCATTTAGCTACCATGTACAGGTCAGGTGAATGATCATACACCCATCAGGTGACTGATCATGCACTGATCACGTGGCTATCATGCACTGATCACGAGACTGATCATGCACTGTTCACGTCTATATCATGCACTGATCACATGACTGCCCATGCACTGATCACGTGGATGATCATACACTAATCTTGTGACAGATCATGCACTGATCACGTGGCTGATCATGCACTGATACCGTGACTGAGCATGGACTGATCACATGACTATCATGTAGTGATCACGTGACTTAATGGCTCTGATCATGTGACTGATCATCACTGACAATTGCCACCTGAGCTGCGTGATTACTGTCTGCTCATCTGCTTGACTGCCCATGCACTGATCACCCGGATGATCATACACTGATCATGTGACAGATCATGCAGTGATCACGTGGCTATCATGCACTGCTCACACGGCTGGTCATGCAATGATCACGTGGCTGATCATGCACTGATACCGTGACTGAGCATGGACTGATCACATGACTATCATGTAGTGATCACGTGACTTAATGGCTCTGATCATGTCACTGATCATGCGCTGATCATGTTTGCTATCATACACTGATCATGTGCCTCTGGAGGCAATACACAAAGAGCTGAGTAGGCACGAATCAAACAGTCAGCAGGCAATAATCATGGCACTCAGCTGTGAGGAATCATGCTGCTCAGCTGGCAATAATCAAGCAGCTGAGCAGGCAGGAATTACGCAGCACAGCTGGCAATTGTCAAGCAGATGACAGGCAGGAATCGTGCAGCTCAGCTGGCAATTGTCAAGCAGATGAGCAGACAGTAATCACGCAGTTCAGCAGGCCCTGATCATGTGACTGAGCATGCACTGTTCACGTGGCTGATCATACACTGATCACGTGATGATCATGCACTGATCACTTGGATATCATGCACTGATCACATGACTGATCATACACTGTTCACGTGTCTGACCATGCACTGATCACGTGGCTGATCATACACTGCTCAGGTAACTGATCATGTACTGATCACGTGGCTATCATGCACTGATCACGTGGCTGAACATGCACTGTTCACGTGGCTGATCACACACCTGACACGTGACATATCATGCACTGATCACGTGGCACTCATGCACTGATCACGTGGATGATCATACTCTGCTCACGTAACTCATCATGCACACATCACGTGGCTATCATGCACTGCTCACGTGGCTCATCATGGAATGATCACATACCTACCATATACTGGTCACGTGACTGATCATGCACAGATCACGTAAATGATCATGCACTGTTCACGTGACTGATCATGTACAGATCACGTGACTGATCATGCACTGATCTCGTGGCTATCATGCTCTGCTCACGTGGCTGATCATGCAAGGATCACGTAGCAACCATGTACTAGTCACGTGACTGATCATGCACTGATCACGTAATTGATCCTGCCCTGATCACTTGGCTCATCATGCACTGATCACGTGGCTGATCACACATGTATCACGTGACTGATCATGCACTGATCACGTGGCTCTCATGCACTGATCACGTGGCTATCATGCACTGATCACGTGGATATCATGCACTGATCACGTGGCTGATCACACACGTATCACATGACTGATCATGCACTGATCACGTGGCTATCATGCACTGATCACGTGGCTACCATGCACTGATCACGTGGCTGATCACGCAATGATCACGTAGCTACCATGTACTGGTCACGTGACTGATCATGCACTGATCACGAATTGATCCTGCACTGATCACATGGCTCATCACTCACTGATCCGGTGGCTGATCACACACGTATCATGTGACTGATCATGTACAGATCACGTGAATAATCATGAAGTGATCACGTGGCTATCCTGCACTGATCACGTGGATATCATGCACTGATCACGTGGCTGATCATGCAATGATCACACAGCTACCATGTACTGGTCACATGACTGATCATGCACTGATCACATAATTGATCATGCACTAATCACCTGGCTTATCATACATTGATCATGTGACTGATCATGTGCTGATCATGTTTGGTGTCACACACTGATCATGTGCCTCTGGAGGCAATGAAGATAGAGCTGAGTAGGCAGGAATCAGTCAGCAGGCTATAATCATGGAACTCAGCTCTGAGAAATCATGCTGCTAAGCTGGCAATAATCAAGTAGATGAGCAGGCAGGAATTACGCAGCACAGGTGGCAATTGTCAAGGAGATGACAGGCAGGAATCGTGCAGCTCAGCTGGCAATTGTCAAACAGATGAGCAGACACTAATCACCCAGCTCAGCAGGCCCTGATCACGTGACTGAGCATGCACTGTTCACATGGCTGATCACAGACCTATCACGTGACTGATCATGCACTGATCATGTGACTGATCATGCACTGATCACGTAGCTATCTTGCACTGATCACTTGGCTGATCATACACTCCTTACGGGACTGATCGTGCACTGATCACGGCGCTATCATGCATTGACTACATGACTCCACATGCACTGATCAGGTGGATGATCATGCACTGATCACGTGACTGACCATGCACTGATCACGTGACTGATCATGCACTGATCTCGTGGCTATCATGCACTGATCACTTGGCTGGACATACACTGATGACGTGCCTGGTCAGGCACTGATCACGTGGCTGATCATGCACTGATCACGTGGCTATCATGCACTGATCACGTGGCTGATCATGCGATGATCACGCAGCTACAATGTACTGGTCACATGACTGATCATGCACTGATCACGTGACTGATCATGCACTGATCACGTGGCTATCATGGACTACTCACGTGGCTGATCATGCAATGATCATGTAGCTACCATGTACAGGTCAGGTGAATGATCATACACCCATCAGGTGACTGATCATGCACTGATCACGTGGCTATCATGCACTGATCACGAGACTGATCATGCACTGTTCACGTCTATATCATGCACTGATCACATGACTGCCCATGCACTGATCACGTGGATGATCATACACTAATCTTGTGACAGATCATGCACTGATCACGTGGCTGATCATGCACTGATACCGTGACTGAGCATGGACTGATCACATGACTATCATGTAGTGATCACGTGACTTAACGGCTCTGATCATGTGACTGATCATGCGCTGATCATGTTTGCTCTCATACACTGATCATTTGACTCTGGAGGCAATAAACAAAGAGCTGAGTAGGCACGAATCAAACAGTCAGCAGGCAATAATCATGGAACTCAGGTGTGAGGAATCATGCTGCTCAGCTGGCAATAATCAAGCAGCTGAACAGGCAGGAATTACGCAGCACAGCTGGCAATTGTCAAGCAGATGACAGGCAGGAATCGTGCAGCTCAGCTGGCAATTGTCAAGCAGATGAGCAGACAGTAATCACGCAGTTCAGCAGGCCCTGATCATGTGACTGAGCATGCACTGTTCACGTGGCTGATCATACACTGATCACGTGATGATCATGCACTGATCACTTGGATATCATGCACTGATCACATGACTGATCATACACTGTTCACGTGTCTGACCATGCACTGATCACGTGGCTGATCATACACTGCTCAGGTAACTGATCATGTACTGATCACGTGGCTATCATGCACTGATCACGTGGCTGAACATGCACTGTTCACGTGGCTGAACACACACCTGACACGTGACATATCATGCACTGATCACGTGGCACTCATGCACTGATCACGTGGATGATCATACTCTGCTCACGTAACTCATCATGCACACATCACGTGGCTATCATGCACTGCTCACGTGGCTCATCATGGAATGATCACATACCTACCATATACTGGTCACGTGACTGATCATGCACAGATCACGTAAATGATCATGCACTGTTCACGTGACTGATCATGTACTGATCACGTGACTGATCATGCAATGATCTCGTGGCTATCATGCTCTGCTCACGTGGCTGATCATGCAAGGATCACGTAGCAACCATGTACTGGTCACGTGACTGATCATGCACTGATCACGTAATTGATCCTGCCCTGATCACTTGGCTCATCATGCACTGATCACGTGGCTGATCACACATGTATCACGTGACTGATCATGCACTGATCACGTGGCTCTCATGCACTGATCACGTGGCTCTCATGCACTGATCACGTGGATATCATGCACTGATCACGTGGCTGATCACACACGTATCACATGACTGATCATGCACTGATCACGTGGCTATCATGCACTGACCACGTGGCTACCATGCACTGATCACGTGGCTGATCACGCAATGATCACACAGCTACCATGTACTGGTCACATGACTGATCATGCACTGATCACATAATTGATCATGCACTAATCACCTGGCTTATCATACATTGATCATGTGACTGATCATGTGCTGATCATGTTTGGTGTCACACACTGATCATGTGCCTCTGGAGGCAATGAAGATAGAGCTGAGTAGGCAGGAATCAGTCAGCAGGCTATAATCATGGAACTCAGCTCTGAGAAATCATGCTGCTCAGCTGGCAATAATCAAGTAGATGAGCAGGCAGGAATTACGCAGCACAGGTGGCAATTGTCAAGGAGATGACAGGCAGGAATCGTGCAGCTCAGCTGGCAATTGTCAAACAGATGAGCAGACAGTAATCACCCAGCTCAGCAGGCCCTGATCACGTGACTGAGCATGCACTGTTCACATGGCTGATCACAAACCTATCACGTGACTGATCATGCACTGATCATGTGACTGATCATGCACTGATCACGTAGCTATCTTGCACTGATCACTTGGCTGATCATACACTCCTTACGGGACTGATCGTGCACTGATCACGGCGCTATCATGCATTGACTACATGACTCCACATGCACTGATCAGGTGGATGATCATGCACTGATCACGTGACTGACCATGCACTGATCACGTGACTGATCATGCACTGATCTCGTGGCTATCATGCACTGATCACTTGGCTGGACATACACTGATCACGTGTCTGGTCATGCACTGATCACGTGGCTGATCATGCACTGATCACGTGGCTATCATGCACTGCTCACGTGGCTGATCATGCGATGATCACGCAGCTACAATGTACTGGTCACATGACTGATCATGCACTGATCACGTGACTGATCATGCACTGATCACGTGGCTATCATGGACTACTCACGTGGCTGATCATGCAATGATCATGTAGCTACCATGTACAGGTCAGGTGAATGATCATACACCCATCAGGTGACTGATCATGCACTGATCACGTGGCTATCATGCACTGATCACGAGACTGATCATGCACTGTTCACGTCTATATCATGCACTGATCACATGACTGCCCATGCACTGATCACGTGGATGATCATACACTAATCTTGTGACAGATCATGCACTGATCACGTGGCTGATCATGCACTGATACCGTGACTGAGCATGGACTGATCACGTGACTATCATGTAGTGATCACGTGACTTAACGGCTCTGATCATGTGACTGATCATGCGCTGATCATGTTTGCTCTCATACACTGATCATTTGACTCTGGAGGCAATAAACAAAGAGCTGAGTAGGCACGAATCAAACAGTCAGCAGGCAATAATCATGGAACTCAGGTGTGAGGAATCATGCTGCTCAGCTGGCAATAATCAAGCAGCTGAGCAGGCAGGAATTACGCAGCACAGCTGGCAATTGTCAAGCAGATGACAGGCAGGAATCGTGCAGCTCAGCTGGCAATTGTCAAGCAGATGAGCAGACAGTAATCACGCAGTTCAGCAGGCCCTGATCATGTGACTGAGCATGCACTGTTCACGTGGCTGATCATACACTGATCACGTGATGATCATGCACTGATCACGTGGATATCATGCACTGATCACATGACTGATCATACACTGTTCACGTGTCTGACCATGCACTGATCACGTGGCTGATCATACACTGCTCAGGTAACTGATCATGTACTGATCACGTGGCTATCATGCACTGATCACGTGGCTGAACATGCACTGTTCACGTGGCTGATCACACACCTGACACGTGACATATCATGCACTGATCACGTGGCACTCATGCACTGATCACGTGGATGATCATACTCTGCTCACGTAACTGATCATGCACACATCACGTGGCTATCATGCACTGCTCACGTGGCTCATCATGGAATGATCACGTACCTACCATATACTGGTCACGTGACTGATCATGCACAGATCACGTAAATGATCATGCACTGTTCACGTGACTGATCATGTACTGATCACGTGACTGATCATGCACTGATCTCGTGGCTATCATGCACTGATCACGTGGCTGATCATGCAAGGATCACGTAGCAACCATGTACTGGTCACGTGACTGATCATGCACTGATCACGTAATTGATCCTGCCCTGATCACTTGGCTCATCATGCACTGATCACGTGGCTGATCACACATGTATCACGTGACTGATCATGCACTGATCACGTGGCTCTCATGCACTGATCACGTGGCTATCATGCACTGATCACGTGGATATCATGCACTGATCACGTGGCTGATCACACACGTATCACATGACTGATCATGCACTGATCACGTGGCTATCATGCACTGACCACGTGGCTACCATGCACTGATCACGTGGCTGATCACGCAATGATCACGTAGCTACCATGTACTGGTCACGTGACTGATCATGCACTGATCACGTAATTGATCCTGCACTGATCACATGGCTCATCACTCACTGATCCGGTGGCTGATCAGACACATATCATGTGACTGATCATGTACAGATCACGTGAATAATCATGAAGTGATCACGTGGCTATCCTGCACTGATCACGTGGATATCATGCACTGATCACGTGGCTGATCACACACGTATCACGTGACTGATCATGCACTGATCACGTGGCTGATCATGCAATGATCACACAGCTACCATGTACTGGTCACATGACTGATCATGCACTGATCACATAATTGATCATGCACTAATCACCTGGCTTATCATGCATTGATCATGTGACTGATCATGTGCTGATCATGTTTGGTGTCACACACTGATCATGTGCCTCTGGAGGCAATGAACACAGAGCTGGGTATGCAGGAATCAGTCAGCAGGCTATAATCATGGAACTCAGCTCTGAGAAATCATGCTGCTCAGCTGGCAATAATCAAGTAGATGAGCAGGCAGGAATTACGCAGCACAGGTGGCAATTGTCAAGGAGATGACAGGCAGGAATCGTGCAGCTCAGCTGGCAATTGTCAAGCAGATGAGCAGACACTAATCACGCAGCTCAGCAGGCCCTGATCACGTGACTGAGCATGCACTGTTCACATGGCTGATCACACACCTATCACGTGACTGATCATGCACTGATCATGTGACTGATCATGCACTGATCACGTAGCTATCTTGCACTGATCACTTGGCTGATCATACACTCCTCACGGGACTGATCGTGCACTGATCACGGCGCTATCATGCATTGACTACATGACTCCACATGCACTGATCACGTGGATGATCATGCACTGATCACGTGACTGACCGTGCACTGATCACGTGACTGATCATGCACTGATCTCATGGCTATCATGCACTGATCACTTGGCTGGACATACACTGATCACGTGCCTGGTCATGCACTGATCACGTGGCTGATCATGCACTGATCACGTGGCTGATCATGCACTGATCTCGTGTCTGATCATGCACTGATCACGTGGCTATCATGCACTGCTCACGTGGCTGATCATGCGATGATCACGCAGCTACCATGTACTGGTCACATGACTGATCATGCACTGATCACGTGACTGATCATGCACTGATCACGTGGCTATCATGCACTACTCACGTGGCTGATCATGCAATGATCATGTAGCTACCATGTACAGGTCAGGTGAATGATCATACACCCATCAGGTGACTGATCATGCACTGATCACGTGGCTATCATGCACTGATACCGTGACTGAGCATGGACTGATCACATGACTATCATGTAGTGATCACGTGACTTAATGGCTCTGATCATGTGACTGATCATGCGCTGATCATGTTTGCTATCATACACTGATCATGTGCCTCTGGAGGCAATACACAAAGAGCTGAGTAGGCACGAATCAAACAGTCAGCAGGCAATAATCATGGCACTCAGCTGTGAGGAATCATGCTGCTCAGCTGGCAATAATCAAGCAGCTGAGCAGGCAGGAATTACGCAGCACAGCTGGCAATTGTCAAGCAGATGACAGGCAGGAATCGTGCAGCTCAGCTGGCAATTGTCAAGCAGATGAGCAGACAGTAATCACGCAGTTCAGCAGGCTCTGATCATGTGACTGAGCATGCACTGTTCACGTGGCTGATCATACACTGATCACGTGATGATCATGCACTGATCACTTGGATATCATGCACTGATCACGTGGCTGTCATGCACTGATCACGTGGCTACCATGCACTGATCACGTGGCTGATCATGCAAGGATCACGTAGCGACCATGTACTAGTCACGTGACTGATCATGCACTGATCACGTAATTGATCCTGTCCTGATCACTTGGCTCATCATGCACTGATCACGTGGCTGATCACACATGTATCACGTGACTGATGATGCACTGATCACGTGGCTCTCATGCACTGATCACGTGGCTATCATGCACTGATCACGTGGATATCATGCACTGATCACGTGGCTGATCACACACGTATCACATGACTGATCATGCACTGATCACGTGGCTATCATGCACTGATCACGTGGCTACCATGCACTGATCACATGGCTGATCACGCAATGATCACGTAGCTACCATGTACTGGTCACGTGACTGATCATGCACTGATCACGTAATTGATCCTGCACTGATCACATGGCTCATCACTCACTGATCCGGTGGCTGATCACACACGTATCATGTGACTGATCATGTACAGATCACGTGAATAATCATGAAGTGATCACGTGGCTATCCTGCACTGATCACGTGGATATCATGCACTGATCACGTGGCTGATCACACACGTATCACGTGACTGATCATGCACTGATCACGTGGCTGATCATGCAATGATCACACAGCTACCATGTACTGGTCACATGACTGATCATGCACTGATCACATAATTGATCATGCACTAATCACCTGGCTTATCATGCATTGATCATGTGACTGATCATGTGCTGATCATGTTTGGTGTCACACACTGATCATGTGCATCTGCAGGCAATGAACAAAGAGCTGAGTAGGCAGGAATCAGTCAGCAGGCTATAATCATGGAACTCAGCTCTGAGAAATCATGCTGCTCAGCTGGCAATAATCAAGTAGATGAGCAGGCAGGAATTACGCAGCACAGGTGGCAATTGTCAAGGAGATGACAGGCAGGAATCGTGCAGCTCAGCTGGCAATTGTCAAGCAGATGAGCAGACACTAATCACGCAGCTCAGCAGGCCCTGATCACGTGACTCAACATGCACTGTTCACATGGCTGATCACACACCTATCACGTGACTGATCATGCACAGATCATGTGACTGATCATGCACTGATCACGTAGCTATCTTGCACTGATCCCTTGGCTGATCATACATTCATCACGGGACTGATCGTGCACTGATCACGGCGCTATCATGCATTGACTACATGACTCCACATGCACTGATCACGTGGATGATCATGCACTGATCACGTGACTGGCTATGCACTGATCACGTGACTGATCATGCACTGATCTCGTGGCTATCATGCACTGATCACTTGGCTGGACATACACTGATCACGTGCCTGGTCATGCACTGATCACGTGGCTGATCATGCACTGATCACGTGACTGATCATGCACTGATCTCGTGTCTGATCATGCACTGATCACGTGGCTATCATGCACTGCTCACGTGGCTGATCATGCGATGATCACGCAGCTACCATGTACTGGTCACATGACTGATCATGCACTGATCACGTGACTGATCATGCACTGATCACGTGGCTATCATGCACTACTCACGTGGCTGATCATGCAATGATCATGTAGCTACCATGTACCGGTCAGGTGAATGATCATACACCCATCAGGTGACTGATCATGCACTGATCACGTGGCTATCATGCACTGATCACGAGACTGATCATGCACTGTTCACGTCTATATCATGCACTGATCACATGACTGCCCATGCACTGATCACGTGGATGATCATACACTAATCTTGTGACAGATCATGCACTGATCACGTGGCTGATCATGCACTGATACCGTGACTGAGCATGGACTGATCACATGACTATCATGTAGTGATCACGTGACTTAATGGCTCTGATCATGTGACTCATCATCACTGACAATTGCCAGCTGAGCTGCGTGATTACTGTCTGCTCATCTGCTTGACTGCCCATGCACTGATCACCCGGATGATCATACACTGATCATGTGACAGATCATGCAGTGATCACGTGGCTATCATGCACTGCTCACACGGCTGGTCATGCAATGATCACGTGGCTGATCATGCACTGATACCGTGACTGAGCATGGACTGATCACATGACTATCATGTAGTGATCACGTGACTTAATGGCTCTGATCATGTGACTAATCATGCGCTGATCATGTTTGCTATCATACACTGATCATGTGCCTCTGGAGGCAATACACAAAGAGCTGAGTAGGCACGAATCAAACAGTCAGCAGGCAATAATCATGGCACTCAGCTGTGAGGAATCATGCTGCTCAGCTGGCAATAATCAAGCAGCTGAGCAGGCAGGAATTACGCAGCACAGCTGGCAATTGTCAAGCAGATGACAGGCAGGAATCGTGCAGCTCAGCTGGCAATTGTCAAGCAGATGAGCAGACAGTAATCACGCAGTTCAGCAGGCCCTGATCATGTGACTGAGCATGCACTGTTCACGTGGCTGATCATACACTGATCACGTGATGATCATGCACTGATCACTTGGATATCATGCACTGATCACATGACTGATCATACACTGTTCACGTGTCTGACCATGCACTGATCACGTGGCTGATCATACACTGCTCAGGTAACTGATCATGTACTGATCACGTGGCTATCATGCACTGATCACGTGGCTGAACATGCACTGTTCACGTGGCTGAACACACACCTGACACGTGACATATCATGCACTGATCACGTGGCACTCATGCACTGATCACGTGGATGATCATACTCTGCTCACGTAACTCATCATGCACACATCACGTGGCTATCATGCACTGCTCACGTGGCTCATCATGGAATGATCACATACCTACCATATACTGGTCACGTGACTGATCATGCACAGATCACGTAAATGATCATGCACTGTTCACGTGACTGATCATGTACTGATCACGTGACTGATCATGCACTGATCTCGTGGCTATCATGCTCTGCTCACGTGGCTGATCATGCAAGGATCACGTAGCAACCATGTACTGGTCACGTGACTGATCATGCACTGATCACGTAATTGATCCTGCCCTGATCACTTGGCTCATCATGCACTGATCACGTGGCTGATCACACATGTATCACGTGACTGATCATGCACTGATCACGTGGCTCTCATGCACTGATCACGTGGCTATCATGCACTGATCACGTGGATATCATGCACTGATCACGTGGCTGATCACACACGTATCACATGACTGATCATGCACTGATCACGTGGCTACCATGCACTGATCACGTGGCTGATCACGCAATGATCACGTAGCTACCATGTACTGGTCACGTGACTGATCATGCACTGATCACGTAATTGATCCTGCACTGATCACATGGCTCATCACTCACTGATCCGGTGGCTGATCACACACGTATCATGTGACTGATCATGTACAGATCACGTGAATAATCATGAAGTGATCACGTGGCTATCCTGCACTGATCACGTGGATATCATGCACTGATCACGTGGCTGATCACACACGTATCACGTGACTGATCATGCACTGATCACGTGGCTGATCATGCAATGATCACACAGCTACCATGTACTGGTCACATGACTGATCATGCACTGTTCACATAATTGATCATGCACTAATCACCTGGCTTATCATGCATTGATCATGTGACTGATCATTTGCTGATCATGTTTGGTGTCACACATTGATCATGTGCCTCTGGAGCCAATGAAGATAGAGCTGAGTAGGCAGGAATCAGTCAGCAGGCTATAATCATGGAACTCAGCTCTGAGAAATCATGCTGCTCAGCTGGCAATAATCAAGTAGATGAGCAGGCAGGAATTATGCAGCACAGGTGGCAATTGTCAAGGAGATGACAGGCAGGAATCGTGCAGCTCAGCTGGCAATTGTCAAGCAGATGAGCAGACACTAATCACGCAGCTCAGCAGGCCCTGATCACGTGACTGAGCATGCACTGTTCACATGGCTGATCACAGACCTATCACGTGACTGATCATGCACTGATCATGTGACTGATCATGCACTGATCACGTAGCTATCTTGCACTGATCACTTGGCTGATCATACACTCCTCACAGGACTGATCGAGCACTGATCACGGCGCTATCATGCATTGACTACATGACTCCACATGCACTGATCACGTGGATGATCATGCACTGATCACGTGACTGACCGTGCACTGATCACGTGACTGATCATGCACTGATCTCGTGGCTATCATGCACTGATCACTTGGCTGGACATACACTGATCACGTGCCTGGTCATGCACTGATCACATGGCTGATCATGCACTGATCACGTGACTGATCATGCACTGATCTCGTGTCTGATCATGCACTGATCACGTGGCTATCATGCACTGCTCACGTGGCTGATCATGCGATGATCACGCAGCTACCATGTACTGGTCACATGACTGATCATGCACTGATCACGTGACTGATCATGCACTGATCACGTGGCTATCATGCACTACTCACGTGGCTGATCATGCAATGATCATTTAGCTACCATGTACAGGTCAGGTGAATGATCATACACCCATCAGGTGACTGATCATGCACTGATCACGTGGCTATCATGCACTGATCACGAGACTGATCATGCACTGTTCACGTCTATATCATGCACTGATCACATGACTGCCCATGCACTGATCACGTGGATGATCATACACTAATCTTGTGACAGATCATGCACTGATCACGTGGCTGATCATGCACTGATACCGTGACTGAGCATGGACTGATCACATGACTATCATGTAGTGATCACGTGACTTAATGGCTCTGATCATGTGACTGATCATCACTGACAATTGCCAGCTGAGCTGCGTGATTACTGTCTGCTCATCTGCTTGACTGCCCATGCACTGATCACCCGGATGATCATACACTGATCATGTGACAGATCATGCAGTGATCACGTGGCTATCATGCACTGCTCACACGGCTGGTCATGCAATGATCACGTGGCTGATCATGCACTGATACCGTGACTGAGCATGGACTGATCACATGACTATCATGTAGTGATCACGTGACTTAATGGCTCTGATCATGTCACTGATCATGCGCTGATCATGTTTGCTATCATACACTGATCATGTGCCTCTGGAGGCAATACACAAAGAGCTGAGTAGGCACGAATCAAACAGTCAGCAGGCAATAATCATGGCACTCAGCTGTGAGGAATCATGCTGCTCAGCTGGCAATAATCAAGCAGCTGAGCAGGCAGGAATTACGCAGCACAGCTGGCAATTGTCAAGCAGATGACAGGCAGGAATCGTGCAGCTCAGCTGGCAATTGTCAAGCAGATGAGCAGACAGTAATCACGCAGTTCAGCAGGCCCTGATCATGTGACTGAGCATGCAGTGTTCACGTGGCTGATCATACACTGATCACGTGATGATCATGCACTGATCACTTGGATATCATGCACTGATCACATGACTGATCATACACTGTTCACGTGTCTGACCATGCACTGATCACGTGGCTGATCATACACTGCTCAGGTAACTGATCATGTACTGATCACGTGGCTATCATGCACTGATCACGTGGCTGAACATGCACTGTTCACGTGGCTGATCACACACCTGACACGTGACATATCATGCACTGATCACGTGGCACTCATGCACTGATCACGTGGATGATCATACTCTGCTCACGTAACTCATCATGCACACATCACGTGGCTATCATGCACTGCTCACGTGGCTCATCATGGAATGATCACATACCTACCATATACTGGTCACGTGACTGATCATGCACAGATCACGTAAATGATCATGCACTGTTCACGTGACTGATCATGTACAGATCACGTGACTGATCATGCACTGATCTCGTGGCTATCATGCTCTGCTCACGTGGCTGATCATGCAAGGATCACGTAGCAACCATGTACTAGTCACGTGACTGATCATGCACTGATCACGTAATTGATCCTGCCCTGATCACTTGGCTCATCATGCACTGATCACGTGGCTGATCACACATGTATCACGTGACTGATCATGCACTGATCACGTGGCTCTCATGCACTGATCACGTGGCTATCATGCACTGATCACGTGGATATCATGCACTGATCACGTGGCTGATCACACACGTATCACATGACTGATCATGCACTGATCACGTGGCTATCATGCACTGATCACGTGGCTACCATGCACTGATCACGTGGCTGATCACGCAATGATCACGTAGCTACCATGTACTGGTCACGTGACTGATCATGCACTGATCACGTAATTGATCCTGCACTGATCACATGGCTCATCACTCACTGATCCGGTGGCTGATCACACACGTATCATGTGACTGATCATGTACAGATCACGTGAATAATCATGAAGTGATCACGTGGCTATCCTGCACTGATTACGTGGATATCATGCACTGATCACGTGGCTGATCATGCAATGGTCACACAGCTACCATGTACTGGTCACATGACTGATCATGCACTGATCACATAATTGATCATGCACTAATCACCTGGCTTATCATACATTGATCATGTGACTGATCATGTGGTGATCATGTTTGGTGTCACACACTGATCATGTGCCTCTGGAGGCAATGAAGATAGAGCTGAGTAGGCAGGAATCAGTCAGCAGGCTATAATCATGGAACTCAGCTCTGAGAAATCATGCTGCTCAGCTGGCAATAATCAAGTAGATGAGCAGGCAGGAATTACGCAGCACAGGTGGCAATTGTCAAGGAGATGACAGGCAGGAATCGTGCAGCTCAGCTGGCAATTGTCAAACAGATGAGCAGACACTAATCACCCAGCTCAGCAGGCCCTGATCACGTGACTGAGCATGCACTGTTCACATGGCTGATCACAGACCTATCACGTGACTGATCATGCACTGATCATGTGACTGATCATGCACTGATCACGTAGCTATCTTGCACTGATCACTTGGCTGATCATACACTCCTCACAGGACTGATCGAGCACTGATCACGGCGCTATCATGCATTGACTACATGACTCCACATGCACTGATCACGTGGATGATCATGCACTGATCACGTGACTGACCGTGCACTGATCACGTGACTGATCATGCACTGATCTCGTGGCTATCATGCACTGATCACTTGGCTGGACATACACTGATCACGTGCCTGGTCATGCACTGATCACATGGCTGATCATGCACTGATCACGTGACTGATCATGCACTGATCTCGTGTCTGATCATGCACTGATCACGTGGCTATCATGCACTGCTCACGTGGCTGATCATGCGATGATCACGCAGCTACCATGTACTGGTCACATGACTGATCATGCACTGATCACGTGACTGATCATGCACTGATCACGTGGCTATCATGCACTACTCACGTGGCTGATCATGCAATGATCATTTAGCTACCATGTACAGGTCAGGTGAATGATCATACACCCATCAGGTGACTGATCATGCACTGATCACGTGGCTATCATGCACTGATCACGAGACTGATCATGCACTGTTCACGTCTATATCATGCACTGATCACATGACTGCCCATGCACTGATCACGTGGATGATCATACACTAATCTTGTGACAGATCATGCACTGATCACGTGGCTGATCATGCACTGATACCGTGACTGAGCATGGACTGATCACATGACTATCATGTAGTGATCACGTGACTTAATGGCTCTGATCATGTGACTGATCATCACTGACAATTGCCAGCTGAGCTGCGTGATTACTGTCTGCTCATCTGCTTGACTGCCCATGCACTGATCACCCAGATGATCATACACTGATCATGTGACAGATCATGCAGTGATCACGTGGCTATCATGCACTGCTCACACGGCTGGTCATGCAATGATCACGTGGCTGATCATGCACTGATACCGTGACTGAGCATGGACTGATCACATGACTATCATGTAGTGATCACGTGACTTAATGGCTCTGATCATGTCACTGATCATGCGCTGATCATGTTTGCTATCATACACTGATCATGTGCCTCTGGAGGCAATACACAAAGAGCTGAGTAGGCACGAATCAAACAGTCAGCAGGCAATAATCATGGCACTCAGCTGTGAGGAATCATGCTGCTCAGCTGGCAATAATCAAGCAGCTGAGCAGGCAGGAATTACGCAGCACAGCTGGCAATTGTCAAGCAGATGACAGGCAGGAATCGTGCAGCTCAGCTGGCAATTGTCAAGCAGATGAGCAGACAGTAATCACGCAGTTCAGCAGGCCCTGATCATGTGACTGAGCATGCAGTGTTCACGTGGCTGATCATACACTGATCACGTGATGATCATGCACTGATCACTTGGATATCATGCACTGATCACATGACTGATCATACACTGTTCACGTGTCTGACCATGCACTGATCACGTGGCTGATCATACACTGCTCAGGTAACTGATCATGTACTGATCACGTGGCTATCATGCACTGATCACGTGGCTGAACATGCACTGTTCACGTGGCTGATCACACACCTGACACGTGACATATCATGCACTGATCACGTGGCACTCATGCACTGATCACGTGGATGATCATACTCTGCTCACGTAACTCATCATGCACACATCACGTGGCTATCATGCACTGCTCACGTGGCTCATCATGGAATGATCACATACCTACCATATACTGGTCACGTGACTGATCATGCACAGATCACGTAAATGATCATGCACTGTTCACGTGACTGATCATGTACAGATCACGTGACTGATCATGCACTGATCTCGTGGCTATCATGCTCTGCTCACGTGGCTGATCATGCAAGGATCACGTAGCAACCATGTACTAGTCACGTGACTGATCATGCACTGATCACGTAATTGATCCTGCCCTGATCACTTGGCTCATCATGCACTGATCACGTGGCTGATCACACATGTATCACGTGACTGATCATGCACTGATCACGTGGCTCTCATGCACTGATCACGTGGCTATCATGCACTGATCACGTGGATATCATGCACTGATCACGTGGCTGATCACACACGTATCACATGACTGATCATGCACTGATCACGTGGCTATCATGCACTGATCACGTGGCTACCATGCACTGATCACGTGGCTGATCACGCAATGATCACGTAGCTACCATGTACTGGTCACGTGACTGATCATGCACTGATCACGTAATTGATCCTGCACTGATCACATGGCTCATCACTCACTGATCCGGTGGCTGATCACACACGTATCATGTGACTGATCATGTACAGATCACGTGAATAATCATGAAGTGATCACGTGGCTATCCTGCACTGATTACGTGGATATCATGCACTGATCACGTGGCTGATCATGCAATGGTCACACAGCTACCATGTACTGGTCACATGACTGATCATGCACTGATCACATAATTGATCATGCACTAATCACCTGGCTTATCATACATTGATCATGTGACTGATCATGTGCTGATCATGTTTGGTGTCACACACTGATCATGTGCCTCTGGAGGCAATGAAGATAGAGCTGAGTAGGCAGGAATCAGTCAGCAGGCTATAATCATGGAACTCAGCTCTGAGAAATCATGCTGCTCAGCTGGCAATAATCAAGTAGATGAGCAGGCAGGAATTACGCAGCACAGGTGGCAATTGTCAAGGAGATGACAGGCAGGAATCGTGCAGCTCAGCTGGCAATTGTCAAACAGATGAGCAGACACTAATCACCCAGCTCAGCAGGCCCTGATCACGTGACTGAGCATGCACTGTTCACATGGCTGATCACAAACCTATCACGTGACTGATCATGCACTGATCATGTGACTGATCATGCACTGATCACGTAGCTATCTTGCACTGATCACTTGGCTGATCATACACTCCTTACGGGACTGATCGTGCACTGATCACGGCGCTATCATGCATTGACTACATGACTCCACATGCACTGATCAGGTGGATGATCATGCACTGATCACGTGACTGACCATGCACTGATCACGTGACTGATCATGCACTGATCTCGTGGCTATCATGCACTGATCACTTGGCTGGACATACACTGATCACGTGCCTGGTCATGCACTGATCACGTGGCTGATCATGCACTGATCACGTGGCTATCATGCACTGCTCACGTGGCTGATCATGCGATGATCACGCAGCTACAATGTACTGGTCACATGACTGATCATGCACTGATCACGTGACTGATCATGCACTGATCACGTGGCTATCATGGACTACTCACGTGGCTGATCATGCAATGATCATGTAGCTACCATGTACAGGTCAGGTGAATGATCATACACCCATCAGGTGACTGATCATGCACTGATCACGTGGCTATCATGCACTGATCACGAGACTGATCATGCACTGTTCACGTCTATATCATGCACTGATCACATGACTGCCCATGCACTGATCACGTGGATGATCATACACTAATCTTGTGACAGATCATGCACTGATCACGTGGCTGATCATGCACTGATACCGTGACTGAGCATGGACTGATCACATGACTATCATGTAGTGATCACGTGACTTAACGGCTCTGATCATGTGACTGATCATGCGCTGATCATGTTTGCTCTCATACACTGATCATTTGACTCTGGAGGCAATAAACAAAGAGCTGAGTAGGCACGAATCAAACAGTCAGCAGGCAATAATCATGGAACTCAGGTGTGAGGAATTATGCTGCTCAGCTGGCAATAATCAAGCAGCTGAGCAGGCAGGAATTACGCAGCACAGCTGGCAATTGTCAAGCAGATGACAGGCAGGAATCGTGCAGCTCAGCTGGCAATTGTCAAGCAGATGAGCAGACAGTAATCACGCAGTTCAGCAGGCCCTGATCATGTGACTGAGCATGCACTGTTCACGTGGCTGATCATACACTGATCACGTGATGATCATGCACTGATCACTTGGATATCATGCACTGATCACATGACTGATCATACACTGTTCACGTGTCTGACCATGCACTGATCACGTGGCTGATCATACACTGCTCAGGTAACTGATCATGTACTGATCACGTGGCTATCATGCACTGATCACGTGGCTGAACATGCACTGTTCACGTGGCTGATCACACACCTGACACGTGACATATCATGCACTGATCACGTGGCACTCATGCACTGATCACGTGGATGATCATACTCTGCTCACGTAACTCATCATGCACACATCACGTGGCTATCATGCACTGCTCACGTGGCTCATCATGGAATGATCACATACCTACCATATACTGGTCACGTGACTGATCATGCACAGATCACGTAAATGATCATGCACTGTTCACGTGACTGATCATGTACTGATCACGTGACTGATCATGCACTGATCTCGTGGCTATCATGCTCTGCTCACGTGGCTGATCATGCAAGGATCACGTAGCAACCATGTACTGGTCACGTGACTGATCATGCACTGATCACGTAATTGATCCTGCCCTGATCACTTGGCTCATCATGCACTGATCACGTGGCTGATCACACATGTATCACGTGACTGATCATGCACTGATCACGTGGCTCTCATGCACTGATCACGTGGCTCTCATGCACTGATCACGTGGATATCATGCACTGATCACGTGGCTGATCACACACGTATCACATGACTGATCATGCACTGATCACGTGGCTATCATGCACTGACCACGTGGCTACCATGCACTGATCACGTGGCTGATCACGCAATGATCACGTAGCTACCATGTACTGGTCACGTGACTGATCATGCACTGATCACGTAATTGATCCTGCACTGATCACATGGCTCATCACTCACTGATCCGGTGGCTGATCAGACACATATCATGTGACTGATCATGTACAGATCACGTGAATAATCATGAAGTGATCACGTGGCTATCCTGCACTGATCACGTGGATATCATGCACTGAACACGTGGCTGATCACACACGTATCACGTGACTGATCATGCACTGATCACGTGGCTGATCATGCAATGATCACACAGCTACCATGTACTGGTCACATGACTGATCATGCACTGATCACATAATTGATCATGCACTAATCACCTGGCTTATCATGCATTGATCATGTGACTGATCATGTGCTGATCATGTTTGGTGTCACACACTGATCATGTGCCTCTGGAGGCAATGAACACAGAGCTGGGTATGCAGGAATCAGTCAGCAGGCTATAATCATGGAACTCAGCTCTGAGAAATCATGCTGCTCAGCTGGCAATAATCAAGTAGATGAGCAGGCAGGAATTACGCAGCACAGGTGGCAATTGTCAAGGAGATGACAGGCAGGAATCGTGCAGCTCAGCTGGCAATTGTCAAGCAGATGAGCAGACACTAATCACGCAGCTCAGCAGGCCCTGATCACGTGACTGAGCATGCACTGTTCACATGGCTGATCACACACCTATCACGTGACTGATCATGCACTGATCATGTGACTGATCATGCACTGATCACGTAGCTATCTTGCACTGATCACTTGGCTGATCATACACTCCTCACGGGACTGATTGTGCACTGATCACGGTGCTATCATGCATTGACTACATGACTCCACATGCACTGATCACGTGGATGATCATGCACTGATCACGTGACTGACCGTGCACTGATCACGTGACTGATCATGCACTGATCTCGTGGCTATCATGCACTGATCACTTGGCTGGACATACACTGATCACGTGCCTGGTCATGCACTGATCACGTGGCTGATCATGCACTGATCACGTGACTGATCATGCACTGATCTCGTGTCTGATCATGCACTGATCACGTGGCTATCATGCACTGCTCACGTGGCTGATCATGCGATGATCACGCAGCTACCATGTACTGGTCACATGACTGATCATGCACTGATCACGTGACTGATCATGCACTGATCACGTGGCTATCATGCACTACTCACGTGGCTGATCATGCAATGATCATGTAGCTACCATGTACAGGTCAGGTGAATGATCATACACCCATCAGGTGACTGATCATGCACTGATCACGTGGCTATCATGCACTGATACCGTGACTGAGCATGGACTGATCACATGACTATCATGTAGTGATCACGTGACTTAATGGCTCTGATCATGTGACTGATCATGCGCTGATCATGTTTGCTATCATACACTGATCATGTGCCTCTGGAGGCAATACACAAAGAGCTGAGTAGGCACGAATCAAACAGTCAGCAGGCAATAATCATGGCACTCAGCTGTGAGGAATCATGCTGCTCAGCTGGCAATAATCAAGCAGCTGAGCAGGCAGGAATTACGCAGCACAGCTGGCAATTGTCAAGCAGATGACAGGCAGGAATCGTGCAGCTCAGCTGGCAATTGTCAAGCAGATGAGCAGACAGTAATCACGCAGTTCAGCAGGCTCTGATCATGTGACTGAGCATGCACTGTTCACGTGGCTGATCATACACTGATCACGTGATGATCATGCACTGATCACTTGGATATCATGCACTGATCACGTGGCTGTCATGCACTGATCACGTGGCTACCATGCACTGATCACGTGGCTGATCACGCAATGATCACGTAGCTACCATGTACTGGTCACGTGACTGATCATGCACTGATCACGTAATTGATCCTGCACTGATCACATGGCTCATCACTCACTGATCCGGTGGCTGATCACACACGTATCATGTGACTGATCATGTACAGATCACGTGAATAATCATGAAGTGATCACGTGGCTATCCTGCACTGATCACGTGGATATCATGCACTGATCACGTGGCTGATCACACACGTATCACGTGACTGATCATGCACTGATCACGTGGCTGATCATGCAATGATCACACAGCTACCATGTACTGGTCACATGACTGATCATGCACTGATCACATAATTGATCATGCACTAATCACCTGGCTTATCATGCATTGATCATGTGACTGATCATGTGCTGATCATGTTTGGTGTCACACACTGATCATGTGCCTCTGGAGGCAATGAAGATAGAGCTGAGTAGGCAGGAATCAGTCAGCAGGCTATAATCATGGAACTCAGCTCTGAGAAATCATGCTGCTCAGCTGGCAATAATCAAGTAGATGAGCAGGCAGGAATTACGCAGCACAGGTGGCAATTGTCAAGGAGATGACAGGCAGGAATCGTGCAGCTCAGCTGGCAATTGTCAAGCAGATGAGCAGACACTAATCACGCAGCTCAGCAGGCCCTGATCACGTGACTGAGCATGCACTGTTCACATGGCTGATCACAGACCTATCACGTGACTGATCATGCACTGATCATGTGACTGATCATGCACTGATCACGTAGCTATCTTGCACTGATCACTTGGCTGATCATACACTCCTCACGGGACTGATCGTGCACTGATCACGGCGCTATCATGCATTGACTACATGACTCCACATGCACTGATCACGTGGATGATCATGCACTGATCACGTGGCTGATCATGCACTGATCACGTGACTGATCATGCACTGATCTCGTGTCTGATCATGCACTGATCACGTGGCTATCATGCACTGCTCACGTGGCTGATCATGCACTGATCTCGTGGCTATCATGCACTGATCACTTGGCTGGACATACACTGATCACGGGCCTGGTCATGCACTGATCACGTGGCTGATCATGCACTGATCACGTGACTGATCATGCACTGATCTCGTGTCTGATCATGCACTGATCACGTGGCTATCATGCACTGCTCACGTGGCTGATCATGCGATGATCACGCAGCTACCATGTACTGGTCACATGACTGATCATGCACTGATCACGTGACTGATCATGCAGTGATCACGTGGCTATCATGCACTATTCACGTGGCTGATCATGCAATGATCATGTAGCTACCATGTACAGGTCAGGTGAATGATCATACACCCGTCAGGTGACTGATCATGCACTGATCACGTGGCTATCATGCACTGATCACGAGACTGATCATGCACTGTTCACGTCTATATCATGCACTGATCACATGACTGCCCATGCACTGATCACGTGGATGATCATACACTAATCTTGTGACAGATCATGCACTGATCACGTGGCTGATCATGCACTGATACCGTGACTGAGCATGGACTGATCACATGACTATCATGTAGTGATCACGTGACTTAATGGCTCTGATCATGTGACTGATCATCACTGACAATTGCCAGCTGAGCTGCGTGATTACTGTCTGCTCATCTGCTTGACTGCCCATGCACTGATCACCCGGATGATCATACACTGATCATGTGACAGATCATGCAGTGATCACGTGGCTATCATGCACTGCTCACACGGCTGGTCATGCAATGATCACGTGGCTGATCATGCACTGATACCGTGACTGAGCATGGACTGATCACATGACTATCATGTAGTGATCACGTGACTTAATGGCTCTGATCATGTGACTGATCATGCGCTGATCATGTTTGCTATCATACACTGATCATGTGCCTCTGGAGGCAATACACAAAGAGCTGAGTAGGCACGAATCAAACAGTCAGCAGGCAATAATCATGGCACTCAGCTGTGAGGAATCATGCTGCTCAGCTGGCAATAATCAAGCAGCTGAGCAGGCAGGAATTACGCAGCACAGCTGGCAATTGTCAAGCAGATGACAGGCAGGAATCGTGCAGCTCAGGTGGCAATTGTCAAGCAGATGAGCAGACAGTAATCACGCAGTTCAGCAGGCCCTGATCATGTGACTGAGCATGCACTGTTCACGTGGCTGATCATACACTGATCACGTGATGATCATGCACTGATCACTTGGATATCATGCACTGATCACGTGGCTATCATGCACTGATCACGTGGCTACCATGCACTGATCACGTGGCTGATCACGCAATGATCACGTAGCTACCATGTACTGGTCACGTGACTGATCAGGCACTGATCACGTAATTGATCCTGCACTGATCACATGGCTCATCACTCACTGATCCGGTGGCTGATCACACACGTATCATGTGACTGATCATGTACAGATCACGTGAATAATCATGAAGTGATCACGTGGCTATCCTGCACTGATCACGTGGATATCATGCACTGATCACGTGGCTGATCACACACGTATCACGTGACTGATCATGCACTGATCACGTGGCTGATCATGCAATGATCACACAGCTACCATGTACTGGTCACATGACTGATCATGCACTGATCACATAATTGATCATGCACTAATCACCTGGCTTATCATGCATTGATCATGTGACTGATCATGTGCTGATCATGTTTGGTGTCACACACTGATCATGTGCCTCTGGAGGCAATGAAAATAGAGCTGAGTAGGCAGGAATCAGTCAGCAGGCTATAATCATGGAACTCAGCTCTGAGAAATCATGCTGCTCAGCTGGCAATAATCAAGTAGATGAGCAGGCAGGAATTACGCAGCACAGGTGGCAATTGTCAAGGAGATGACAGGCAGGAATCGTGCAGCTCAGCTGGCAATTGTCAAGCAGATGAGCAGACACTAATCACGCAGCTCAGCAGGCCCTGATCACGTGACTGAGCATGCACTGTTCACATGGCTGATCACAGACCTATCACGTGACTGATCATGCACTGATCATGTGACTGATCATGCACTGATCACGTAGCTATCTTGCACTGATCACTTGGCTGATCAAACACTCCTCACGGGACTGATCGTGCACTGATCACGGCGCTATCATGCATTGACTACATGACTCCACATGCACTGATCACGTGGATGATCATGCACTGATCACGTGACTGACCGTGCACTGATCACGTGACTGATCATGCACTGATCTCGTGGCTATCATGCACTGATCACTTGGCTGGACATACACTGATCACGTGCCTGGTCATGCACTGATCACGTGGCTGATCATGCACTGATCACGTGACTGATCATGCACTGATCTCGTGTCTGATCATGCACTGATCACGTGGCTATCATGCACTGCTCACGTGGCTGATCATGCGATGATCACGCAGCTACCATGTACTGGTCACATGACTGATCATGCACTGATCACGTGACTGATCATGCACTGATCACGTGGCTATCATGCACTACTCACGTGGCTGATCATGCAATGATCATGTAGCTACCATGTACAGGTCAGGTGAATGATCATACACCCATCAGGTGACTGATCATGCACTGATCACGTGGCTATCATGCACTGATCACGAGACTGATCATGCACTGTTCACGTCTATATCATGCACTGATCACATGACTGCCCATGCACTGATCACGTGGATGATCATACACTAATCTTGTGACAGATCATGCACTGATCACGTGGCTGATCATGCACTGATACCGTGACTGAGCATGGACTGATCACATGACTATCATGTAGTGATCACGTGACTTAATGGCTCTGATCATGTGACTGATCATCACTGACAATTGCCAGCTGAGCTGCGTGATTACTGTCTGCTCATCTGCTTGACTGCCCATGCACTGATCACCCGGATGATCATACACTGATCATGTGACAGATCATGCAGTGATCACGTGGCTATCATGCACTGCTCACACGGCTGGTCATGCAATGATCACGTGGCTGATCATGCACTGATACCGTGACTGAGCATGGACTGATCACATGACTATCATGTAGTGATCACGTGACTTAATGGCTCTGATCATGTGACTGATCATGCGCTGATCATGTTTGCTATCATACACTGATCATGTGCCTCTGGAGGCAATACACAAAGAGCTGAGTAGGCACGAATCAAACAGTCAGCAGGCAATAATCATGGCACTCAGCTGTGAGGAATCATGCTGCTCAGCTGGCAATATTCAAGCAGCTGAGCAGGCAGGAATTACGCAGCACAGCTGGCAATTGTCAAGCAGATGACAGGCAGGAATCATGCAGCTCAGCTGGCAATTGACAAGCAGATGAGCAGACAGTAATCACGCAGTTCAGCAGGCCCTGATCATGTGACTGAGCATGCACTGTTCACGTGGCTGATCATACACTGATCACGTGATGATCATGCACTGATCACTTGGATATCATGCACTGATCACATGACTGATCATACACTGTTCACGTGTCTGACCATGCACTGATCACGTGGCTGATCATACACTGCTCAGGTAACTGATCATGTACTGATCACGTGGCTATCATGCACTGATCACGTGGCTGAACATGCACTGTTCACGTGGCTGATCACACACCTGACACGTGACATATCATGCACTGATCACGTGGCACTCATGCACTGATCACGTGGATGATCATACTCTGCTCACGTAACTCATCATGCACACATCACGTGGCTATCATGCACTGCTCACGTGGCTCATCATGGAATGATCACATACCTACCATATACTGGTCACGTGACTGATCATGCACAGATCACGTAAATGATCATGCACTGTTCACGTGACTGATCATGTACTGATCACGTGACTGATCATGCACTGATCTCGTGGCTATCATGCTCTGCTCACGTGGCTGATCATGCAAGGATCACGTAGCAACCATGTACTAGTCACGTGACTGATCATGCACTGATCACGTAATTGATCCTGCCCTGATCACTTGGCTCATCATGCACTGATCACGTGGCTGATCACACATGTATCACGTGACTGATCATGCACTGATCACGTGGCTCTCATGCACTGATCACGTGGCTCTCATGCACTGATCACGTGGATATCATGCACTGATCACGTGGCTGATCACACACGTATCACATGACTGATCATGCACTGATCACGTGGCTATCATGCACTGATCACGTGGCTACCATGCACTGATCACGTGGCTGATCACGCAATGATCACGTAGCTACCATGTACTGGTCACGTGACTGATCATGCACTGATCACATAATTGTTCCTGCACTGATCACATGGCTCATCACTCACTGATCCGGTGGCTGATCACACACGTATCATGTGACTGATCATGTACAGATCACGTGAATAATCATGAAGTTATCACGTGGCTATCCTGCACTGATCACGTGGATATCATGCACTGATCACGTGGCTGATCACACACGTATCACGTGACTGATCATGCACTGACCACGTGGCTGATCATGCAATGATCACACAGCTACCATGTACTGGTCACATGACTGATCATGCACTGATCACATAATTGATCATGCACTAATCACCTGGCTTATCATGCATTGATCATGTGACTGATCATGTGCTGATCATGTTTGGTGTCACACACTGATCATGTGCCTCTGGAGGCAATGAAGATAGAGCTGAGTAGGCAGGAATCAGTCAGCAGGCTATAATCATGGAACTCAGCTCTGAGAAATCATGCTGCTCAGCTGGCAATAATCAAGTAGATGAGCAGGCAGGAATTACGCAGCACAGGTGGCAATTGTCAAGGAGATGACAGGCAGGAATCGTGCAGCTCAGCTGGCAATTGTCAAGCAGATGAGCAGACACTAATCACGCAGCTCAGCAGGCCCTGATCACGTGACTGAGCATGCACTGTTCACATGGCTGATCACACACCTATCACGTGACTGATCATGCACTGATCATGTGACTGATCATGCACTGATCACGTAGCTATCTTGCACTGATCACTTGGCTGATCATACACTCCTCACGGGACTGATCGTGCACTGATCACGGCGCTATCATGCATTGACTACATGACTCCACATGCACTGATCACGTGGATGATCATGCACTGATCACGTGACTGACCGTGCACTGATCACGTGACTGATCATGCACTGATCTCGTGGCTATCATGCACTGATCACTTGGCTGGACATACACTGATCACGTGCCTGGTCATGCACTGATCACGTGGCTGATCATGCACTGATCACGTGACTGATCATGCACTGATCTCGTGTCTGATCATGCACTGATCACGTGGCTATCATGCACTGCTCACGTGGCTGATCATGCGATGATCACGCAGCTACCATGTACTGGTCACATGACTGATCATGCACTGATCACGTGACTGATCATGCACTGATCACGTGGCTATCATGCACTACTCACGTGGCTGATCATGCAATGATCATGTAGCTACCATGTACAGGTCAGGTGAATGATCATACACCCATCAGGTGACTGATCATGCACTGATCACGTGGCTATCATGCACTGATCACGAGACTGATCATGCACTGTTCACGTCTATATCATGCACTGATCACATGACTGCCCATGCACTGATCACGTGGATGATCATACACTAATCTTGTGACAGATCATGCACTGATCACGTGGCTGATCATGCACTGATACCGTGACTGAGCATGGACTGATCACATGACTATCATGTAGTGATCACGTGACTTAATGGCTCTGATCATGTGACTGATCATCACTGACAATTGCCACCTGAGCTGCGTGATTACTGTATGCTCATCTGCTTGACTGCCCATGCACTGATCACCCGGATGATCATACACTGATCATGTGACAGATCATGCAGTGATCACGTGGCTATCATGCACTGCTCACACGGCTGGTCATGCAATGATCACGTGGCTGATCATGCACTGATACCGTGACTGAGCATGGACTGATCACATGACTATCATGTAGTGATCACGTGACTTAATGGCTCTGATCATGTGACTGATCATGCGCTGATCATGTTTGCTATCATACACTGATCATGTGCCTCTGGAGGCAATACACAAAGAGCTGAGTAGGCACGAATCAAACAGTCAGCAGGCAATAATCATGGCACTCAGCTGTGAGGAATCATGCTGCTCAGCTGGCAATAATCAAGCAGCTGAGCAGGCAGGAATTACGCAGCACAGCTGGCAATTGTCAAGCAGATGACAGGCAGGAATCGTGCAGCTCAGGTGGCAATTGTCAAGCAGATGAGCAGACAGTAATCACGCAGTTCAGCAGGCCCTGATCATGTGACTGAGCATGCACTGTTCACGTGGCTGATCATACACTGATCACGTGATGATCATGCACTGATCACTTGGATATCATGCACTGATCACATGACTGATCATACACTGTTCACGTGTCTGACCATGCACTGATCACGTGGCTGATCATACACTGCTCAGGTAACTGATCATGTACTGATCACGTGGCTATCATGCACTGATCACGTGGCTGAACATGCACTGTTCACGTGGCTGATCACACACCTGACACGTGACATATCATGCACTGATCACGTGGCACTCATGCACTGATCACGTGGATGATCATACTCTGCTCACGTAACTCATCATGCACACATCACGTGGCTATCATGCACTGCTCACGTGGCTCATCATGGAATGATCACATACCTACCATATACTGGTCACGTGACTGATCATGCACAGATCACGTAAATGATCATGCACTGTTCACGTGACTGATCATGTACTGATCACGTGACTGATCATGCACTGATCTCGTGGCTATCATGCTCTGCTCACGTGGCTGATCATGCAAGGATCACGTAGCAACCATGTACTAGTCACGTGACTGATCATGCACTGATCACGTAATTGATCCTGCCCTGATCACTTGGCTCATCATGCACTGATCACGTGGCTGATCACACATGTATCACGTGACTGATCATGCACTGATCACGTGGCTCTCATGCACTAATCACGTGGCTATCATGCACTGATCACGTGACTACCATGCACTGATCACGTGGCTGATCACGCAATGATCACGTAGCTACCATGTACTGGTCACGTGACTGATCATGCACTGATCACGTAATTGATCCTGCACTGATCACATGGCTCATCACTCACTGATCCGGTGGCTGATCACACACGTATCATGTGACTGATCATGTACAGATCACGTGAATAATCATGAAGTGATCACGTGGCTATCCTGCACTGATCACGTGGATATCATGCACTGATCACGTGGCTGATCATGCAATGATCACACAGCTACCATGTACTGGTCACATGACTGATCATGCACTGATCACATAATTGATCATGCACTAATCACCTGGCTTATCATGCATTGATCATGTGACTGATCATGTGCTGATCATGTTTGGTGTCACACACTGATCATGTGCCTCTGGAGGCAATGAAGATAGAGCTGAGTAGGCAGGAATCAGTCAGCAGGCTATAATCATGGAACTCAGCTCTGAGAAATCATGCTGCTCAGCTGGCAATAATCAAGTAGATGAGCAGGCAGGAATTACGCAGCACAGGTGGCAATTGTCAAGGAGATGACAGGCAGGAATCGTGCAGCTCAGCTGGCAATTGTCAAGCAGATGAGCAGACACTAATCACGCAGCTCAGCAGGCCCTGATCACGTGACTGAGCATGCACTGTTCACATGGCTGATCACACACCTATCACGTGACTGATCATGCACTGATCATGTGACTGATCATGCACTGATCACGTAGCTATCTTGCACTGATCACTTGGCTGATCATACACTCCTCACGGGACTGATCGTGCACTGATCACGGCGCTATCATGCATTGACTACATGACTCCACATGCACTGATCACGTGGATGATCATGCACTGATCACGTGACTGACCGTGCACTGATCACGTGACTGATCATGCACTGATCTCGTGGCTATCATGCACTGATCACTTGGCTGGACATACACTGATCACGTGCCTGGTCATGCACTGATCACGTGGCTGATCATGCACTGATCACGTGACTGATCATGCACTGATCTCGTGTCTGATCATGCACTGATCACGTGGCTATCATGCACTGCTCACGTGGCTGATCATGCAATGATCATGTAGCTACCATGTACAGGTCAGGTGAATGATCATACACCCATCAGGTGACTGATCATGCACTGATCACGTGGCTATCATGCACTGATCACGAGACTGATCATGCACTGTTCACGTCTATATCATGCACTGATCACATGACTGCCCATGCACTGATCACGTGGATGATCATACACTAATCTTGTGACAGATCATGCACTGATCACGTGGCTGATCATGCACTGATACCGTGACTGAGCATGGACTGATCACATGACTATCATGTAGTGATCACGTGACTTAATGGCTCTGATCATGTGACTGATCATGCGCTGATCATGTTTGCTCTCATACACTGATCATTTGCCTCTGGAGGCAATAAACAAAGAGCTGAGTAGGCACGAATCAAACAGTCAGCAGGCAATAATCATGGAACTCAGGTGTGAGGAATCATGCTGCTCAGCTGGCAATAATCAAGCAGCTGAGCAGGCAGGAATTACGCAGCACAGCTGGCAATTGTCAAGCAGATGACAGGCAGGAATCGTGCAGCTCAGCTGGCAATTGTCAAGCAGATGAGCAGACAGTAATCACGCAGTTCAGCAGGCCCTGATCATGTGACTGAGCATGCACTGTTCACGTGGCTGATCATACACTGATCACGTGATGATCATGCACTGATCACTTGGATATCATGCACTGATCACATGACTGATCATACACTGTTCACGTGTCTGACCATGCACTGATCACGTGGCTGATCATACACTGCTCAGGTAACTGATCATGTACTGATCACGTGGCTATCATGCACTGATCACGTGGCTGAACAAGCACTGTTCACGTGGCTGATCACACACCTGACACGTGACATATCATGCACTGATCACGTGGCACTCATGCACTGATCACGTGGATGATCATACTCTGCTCACGTAACTCATCATGCACACATCACGTGGCTATCATGCACTGCTCACGTGGCTCATCATGGAATGATCACATACCTACCATATACTGGTCACGTGACTGATCATGCACAGATCACGTAAATGATCATGCACTGTTCACGTGACTGATCATGTACTTATCACGTGACTGATCATGCACTGATCTCGTGGCTATCATGCTCTGCTCACTTGGCTGATCATGCAAGGATCACGTAGCAACCATGTACTGGTCACGTGACTGATCATGCACTGATCACGTAATTGATCCTGCACTGATCACATGGCTCATCACTCACTGATCCGGTGGCTGATCACACACATATCATGTGACTGATCATGTACAGATCACGTGAATAATCATGAAGTTATCACGTGGCTATCCTGCACTGATCACGTGGATATCATGCACTGATCACGTGGCTGATCACACACCTATCACGTGACTGATCATGCACTGATCACGTGGCTGATCATGCAATGATCACACAGCTACCATGTACTGGTCACATGACTGATCATGCACTGATCACATAATTGATCATGCACTAATCACCTGGCTTATCATGCATTGATCATGTGACTGATCATGTGCTGATCATGTTTGGTGTCACACACTGATCATGTGCCTCTGGAGGCAATGAACACAGAGCTGGGTAGGCAGGAATCAGTCAGCAGGCTATAATCATGGAACTCAGCTCTGAGAAATCATGCTGCTCAGCTGGCAATAATCAAGTAGATGAGCAGGCAGGAATTACGCAGCACAGGTGGCAATTGTCAAGGAGATGACAGGCAGGAATCGTGCAGCTCAGCTGGCAATTGTCAAGCAGATGAGCAGACAGTAATCACGCAGCTCAGCAGGCCCTGATCACGTGACTGAGCATGCACTGTTCACATGGCTGATCACAGACCTATCACGTGACTGATCATGCACTGATCATGTGACTGATCATGCACTGATCACGTAGCTATCTTGCACTGATCACTTGGCTGATCATACACTCCTCACGGGACTGATCGTGCACTGATCACGGCGCTATCATGCATTGACTACATGACTCCACATGCACTGATCACGTGGATGATCATGCACTGATCACGTGACTGACCATGCACTGATCACGTGACTGATCATGCACTGATCTCGTGGCTATCATGCACTGATCACTTGGCTGGACATACACTGATCACGGGCCTGGTCATGCACTGATCAGATGGCTGATCATGCACTGATCACGTGACTGATCATGCACTGATCTCGTGTCTGATCATGCACTGATCACGTGGCTATCATGCACTGCTCACGTGGCTGATCATGCGATGATCACGCAGCTACCATGTACTGGTCACATGACTGATCATGCACTGATCACGTGACTGATCATGCACTGATCACGTGGCTATCATGCACTACTCACGTGGCTGATCATGCAATGATCATGTAGCTACCATGTACAGGTCAGGTGAATGATCATACACCCATCAGGTGACTGATCATGCACTGATCACGTGGCTATCATGCACTGATCACGAGACTGATCATGCACTGTTCACGTCTATATCATGCACTGATCACATGACTGCCCATGCACTGATCACGTGGATGATCATACACTAATCTTGTGACAGATCATGCACTGATCACGTGGCTGATCATGCACTGATACCGTGACTGAGCATGGACTGATCACATGACTATCATGTAGTGATCACGTGACTTAATGGCTCTGATCATGTGACTGATCATCACTGACAATTGCCAGCTGAGCTGCGTGATTACTGTCTGCTCATCTGCTTGACTGCCCATGCACTGATCACCCGGATGATCATACAGTGATCATGTGACAGATCATGCAGTGATCACGTGGCTATCATGCACTGCTCACACGGCTGGTCATGCAATGATCACGTGGCTGATCATGCACTGATACCGTGACTGAGCATGGACTGATCACATGACTATCATGTAGTGATCACGTGACTTAATGGCTCTGATCATGTGACTGATCATGCGCTGATCATGTTTGCTATCATACACTGATCATGTGCCTCTGGAGGCAATACACAAAGAGCTGAGTAGGCACGAATCAAACAGTCAGCAGGCAATAATCATGGCACTCAGCTGTGAGGAATCATGCTGCTCAGCTGGCAATAATCAAGCAGCTGAACAGGCAGGAATTACGCAGCACAGCTGGCAATTGTCAAGCAGATGACAGGCAGGAATCGTGCAGCTCAGCTGGCAATTGTCAAGCAGATGAGCAGACAGTAATCACGCAGTTCAGCAGGCCCTGATCATGTGACTGAGCATGCACTGTTCACGTGGCTGATCATACACTGATCACGTGATGATCATGCACTGATCACTTGGATATCATGCACTGATCACATGACTGATCATACACTGTTCACGTGTCTGACCATGCACTGATCACGTGGCTGATCATACACTGCTCAGGTAACTGATCATGCACTGATCACGTGGCTGAACATGCACTGTTCACGTGGCTGATCACTCACCTGACACGTGACATATCATGCACTGATCACGTGGCACTCATGCACTGATCACGTGGATGATCATACTCTGCTCACGTAACTCATCATGCACACATCACGTGGCTATCATGCACTGCTCACGTGGCTCATCATGGAATGATCACATACCTACCATATACTGGTCACGTGACTGATCATGCACAGATCACGTAAATGATCATGCACTGTTCACGTGACTGATCATGTACTGATCACGTGACTGATCATGCACTGATCTCGTGGCTATCATGCTCTGCTCACGTGGCTGATCATGCAAGGATCACGTAGCAACCATGTACTAGTCACGTGACTGATCATGCACTGATCACGTAATTGATCCTGCCCTGATCACTTGGCTCATCATGCACTGATCACGTGGCTGATCACACATGTATCACGTGACTGATCATGCACTGATCACGTGGCTCTCATGCACTGATCACGTGGCTATCATGCACTGATCACGTGACTACCATGCACTGATCACGTGGCTGATCACGCAATGATCACGTAGCTACCATGTACTGGTCACGTGTCTGATCATGCACTGATCACGTAATTGATCCTGCACTGATCACATGGCTCATCACTCACTGATCCGGTGGCTGATCACACACGTATCATGTGACTGATCATGTACAGATCACGTGAATAATCATGAAGTGATCACGTGGCTATCCTGCACTGATCACGTGGATATCATGCACTGATCACGTGGCTGATCATGCAATGATCACACAGCTACCATGTACTGGTCACATGACTGATCATGCACTGATCACATAATTGATCATGCACTAATCACCTGGCTTATCATGCATTGATCATGTGACTGATCATGTGCTGATCATGTTTGGTGTCACACACTGATCATGTGCCTCTGGAGGCAATGAAGATAGAGCTGAGTAGGCAGGAATCAGTCAGCAGGCTATAATCATGGAACTCAGCTCTGAGAAATCATGCTGCTCAGCTGGCAATAATCAAGTAGATGAGCAGGCAGGAATTACGCAGCACAGGTGGCAATTGTCAAGGAGATGACAGGCAGGAATCGTGCAGCTCAGCTGGCAATTGTCAAGCAGATGAGCAGACACTAATCACGCAGCTCAGCAGGCCCTGATCACGTGACTGAGCATGCACTGTTCACATGGCTGATCACACACCTATCACGTGACTGATCATGCACTGATCATGTGACTGATCATGCACTGATCACGTAGCTATCTTGCACTGATCACTTGGCTGATCATACACTCCTCACGGGACTGATCGTGCACTGATCACGACGCTATCATGCATTGACTACATGACTCCACATGCACTGATCACGTGGATGATCATGCACTGATCACGTGACTGACCGTGCACTGATCACGTGACTGATCATGCACTGATCTCGTGGCTATCATGCACTGATCACTTGGCTGGACATACACTGATCACGTGCCTGGTCATGCACTGATCACGTGGCTGATCATGCACTGATCACGTGACTGATCATGCACTGATCTCGTGTCTGATCATGCACTGATCACGTGGCTATCATGCACTGCTCACGTGGCTGATCATGCGATGATCACGCAGCTACCATGTACTGGTCACATGACTGATCATGCACTGATCACGTGACTGATCATGCACTGAATACGTGGCTATCATGCACTACTCACGTGGCTGATCATGCAATGATCATGTAGCTACCATGTACAGGTCAGGTGAATGATCATACACCCATCAGGTGACTGATCATGCACTGATCACGTGGCTATCATGCACTGATCACGAGACTGATCATGCACTGTTCACGTCTATATCATGCACTGATCACATGACTGCCCATGCACTGATCACGTGGATGATCATACACTAATCTTGTGACAGATCATGCACTGATCACGTGGCTGATCATGCACTGATACCGTGACTGAGCATGGACTGATCACATGACTATCATGTAGTGATCACGTGACTTAACGGCTGTGATCATGTGACTGATCATGCGCTGATCATGTTTGCTCTCATACACTGATCATTTGCCTCTGGAGGCAATAAACAAAGAGCTGAGTAGGCACGAATCAAACAGTCAGCAGGCAATAATCATGGAACTCAGGTGTGAGGAATCATGCTGCTCAGCTGGCAATAATCAAGCAGCTGAGCAGGCAGGAATTACGCAGCACAGCTGGCAATTGTCAAGCAGATGACAGGCAGGAATCGTGCAGCTCAGCTGGCAATTGTCAAGCAGATGAGCAGACAGTAATCACGCAGTTCAGCAGGCCCTGATCATGTGACTGAGCATGCACTGTTCACGTGGCTGATCATACACTGATCACGTGATGATCATGCACTGATCACTTGGATATCATGCACTGATCACATGACTGATCATACACTGTTCACGTGTCTGACCATGCACTGATCACGTGGCTGATCATACACTGCTCAGGTAACTGATCATGTACTGATCACGTGGCTATCATGCACTGATCACGTGGCTGAACAAGCACTGTTCACGTGGCTGATCACACACCTGACACGTGACATATCATGCACTGATCACGTGGCACTCATGCACTGATCACGTGGATGATCATACTCTGCTCACGTAACTCATCATGCACACATCACGTGGCTATCATGCACTGCTCACGTGGCTCATCATGGAATGATCACATACCTACCATATACTGGTCACGTGACTGATCATGCACAGATCACGTAAATGATCATGCACTGTTCACGTGACTGATCATGTACTGATCACGTGACTGATCATGCACTGATCTCGTGGCTATCATGCTCTGCTCACGTGGCTGATCATGCAAGGATCACGTAGCAACCATGTACTGGTCACGTGACTGATCATGCACTGATCACGTAATTGATCCTGCACTGATCACATGGCTCATCACTCACTGATCCGGTGGCTGATCACACACATATCATGTGACTGATCATGTACAGATCACGTGAATAATCATGAAGTTATCACGTGGCTATCCTGCACTGATCACGTGGATATCATGCACTGATCACGTGGCTGATCACACACCTATCACGTGACTGATCGTGCACTGATCACGTGGCTGATCATGCAATGATCACACAGCTACCATGTACTGGTCACATGACTGATCATGCACTGATCACATAATTGATCATGCACTAATCACCTGGCTTATCATGCATTGATCATGTGACTGATCATGTGCTGATCATGTTTGGTGTCACACACTGATCATGTGCCTCTGGAGGCAATGAACACAGAGCTGGGTATGCAGGAATCAGTCAGCAGGCTATAATCATGGAACTCAGCTCTGAGAAATCATGCTGCTCAGCTGGCAATAATCAAGTAGATGAGCAGGCAGGAATTACGCAGCACAGGTGGCAATTGTCAAGGAGATGACAGGCAGGAATCGTGCAGCTCAGCTGGCAATTGTCAAGCAGATGAGCAGACAGTAATCACGCAGCTCAGCAGGCCCTGATCACGTGACTGAGCATGCACTGTTCACATGGCTGATCACAGACCTATCACGTGACTGATCATGCACTGATCATGTGACTGATCATGCACTGATCACGTAGCTATCTTGCACTGATCACTTGGCTGATCATACACTCCTCACGGGACTGATCGTGCACTGATCACGGCGCTATCATGCATTGACTACATGACTCCACATGCACTGATCACGTGGATGATCATGCACTGATCACGTGACTGACCATGCACTGATCACGTGACTGATCATGCACTGATCTCGTGGCTATCATGCACTGATCACTTGGCTGGACATACACTGATCACGGGCCTGGTCATGCACTGATCAGATGGCTGATCATGCACTGATCACGTGACTGATCATGCACTGATCTCGTGTCTGATCATGCACTGATCACGTGGCTATCATGCACTGCTCACGTGGCTGATCATGCGATGATCACGCAGCTACCATGTACTGGTCACATGACTGATCATGCACTGATCACGTGACTGATCATGCACTGATCACGTGGCTATCATGCACTACTCACGTGGCTGATCATGCAATGATCATGTAGCTACCATGTACAGGTCAGGTGAATGATCATACACCCATCAGGTGACTGATCATGCACTGATCACGTGGCTATCATGCACTGATCACGAGACTGATCATGCACTGTTCACGTCTATATCATGCACTGATCACATGACTGCCCATGCACTGATCACGTGGATGATCATACACTAATCTTGTGACAGATCATGCACTGATCACGTGGCTGATCATGCACTGATACCGTGACTGAGCATGGACTGATCACATGACTATCATGTAGTGATCACGTGACTTAATGGCTCTGATCATGTGACTGATCATCACTGACAATTGCCAGCTGAGCTGCGTGATTACTGTCTGCTCATCTGCTTGACTGCCCATGCACTGATCACCCGGATGATCATACAGTGATCATGTGACAGATCATGCAGTGATCACGTGGCTATCATGCACTGCTCACACGGCTGGTCATGCAATGATCACGTGGCTGATCATGCACTGATACCGTGACTGAGCATGGACTGATCACATGACTATCATGTAGTGATCACGTGACTTAATGGCTCTGATCATGTGACTGATCATGCGCTGATCATGTTTGCTATCATACACTGATCATGTGCCTCTGGAGGCAATACACAAAGAGCTGAGTAGGCACGAATCAAACAGTCAGCAGGCAATAATCATGGCACTCAGCTGTGAGGAATCATGCTGCTCAGCTGGCAATAATCAAGCAGCTGAACAGGCAGGAATTACGCAGCACAGCTGGCAATTGTCAAGCAGATGACAGGCAGGAATCGTGCAGCTCAGCTGGCAATTGTCAAGCAGATGAGCAGACAGTAATCACGCAGTTCAGCAGGCCCTGATCATGTGACTGAGCATGCACTGTTCACGTGGCTGATCATACACTGATCACGTGATGATCATGCACTGATCACTTGGATATCATGCACTGATCACATGACTGATCATACACTGTTCACGTGTCTGACCATGCACTGATCACGTGGCTGATCATACACTGCTCAGGTAACTGATCATGTACTGATCACGTGGCTATCATGCACTGATCACGTGGCTGAACATGCACTGTTCACGTGGCTGATCACACACCTGACACGTGACATATCATGCACTGATCACGTGGCACTCATGCACTGATCACGTGGCTGATCATACTCTGCTCACGTAACTCATCATGCACACATCACGTGGCTATCATGCACTGCTCACGTGGCTCATCATGGAATGATCACATACCTACCATATACTGGTCACGTGACTGATCATGCACAGATCACGTAAATGATCATGCACTGTTCACGTGACTGATCATGTACTGATCACGTGACTGATCATGCACTGATCTCGTGGCTATCATGCTCTGCTCACGTGGCTGATCATGCAAGGATCACGTAGCAACCATGTACTGGTCACGTGACTGATCATGCACTGATCACGTAATTGATCCTGCCCTGATCACTTGGCTCATCATGCACTGATCACGTGGCTGATCACACATGTATCACGTGACTGATCATGCACTGATCACGTGGCTCTCATGCACTGATCACGTGGCTATCATGCACTGATCACGTGGATATCATGCACTGATCACGTGGCTGATCACACACGTATCACATGACTGATCATGCACTGATCACGTGGCTATCATGCACTGATCACGTGGCTACCATGCACTGATCACGTGGCTGATCACGCAATGATCACGTAGCTACCATGTACTGGTCACGTGACTGATCATGCACTGATCACGTAATTGATCCTGCACTGATCACATGGCTCATCACTCACTGATCCGGTGGCTGATCACACACGTATCATGTGACTGATCATGTACAGATCACGTGAATAATCATGAAGTGATCACGTGGCTATCCTGCACTGATCACGTGGATATCATGCACTGATTACGTGGCTGATCACACACGTATCACGTGACTGATCATGCACTGATCACGTGGCTGATCATGCAATGATCACACAGCTACCATGTACTGGTCACATGACTGATCATGCACTGATCACATAATTGATCATGCACTAATCACCTGGCTTATCATGCATTGATCATGTGACTGATCATGTGCTGATCATGTTTGGTGTCACACACTGATCATGTGCCTCTGGAGGCAATGAAAATAGAGCTGAGTAGGCAGGAATCAGTCAGCAGGCTATAATCATGGAACTCAGCTCTGAGAAATCATGCTGCTCAGCTGGCAATAATCAAGTAGATGAGCAGGCAGGAATTACGCAGCACAGGTGGCAATTGTCAAGGAGATGACAGGCAGGAATCGTGCAGCTCAGCTGGCAATTGTCAAGCAGATGAGCAGACACTAATCACGCAGCTCAGCAGGCCCTGATCACGTGACTGAGCATGCACTGTTCACATGGCTGATCACAGACCTATCACGTGACTGATCATGCACTGATCATGTGACTGATCATGCACTGATCACGTAGCTATCTTGCACTGATCACTTGGCTGATCATACACTCCTCACGGGACTGATCGTGCACTGATCACGGCGCTATCATGCATTGACTACATGACTCCACATGCACTGATCACGTGGATGATCATGCACTGATCACGAGACTGACCGTGCACTGATCACGTGACTGATCATGCACTGATCTCGTGGCTATCATGCACTGATCACTTGGCTGGACATACACTGATCACGTGCCTGGTCATGCACTGATCACGTGGCTGATCATGCACTGATCACGTGACTGATCATGCACTGATCTCGTGTCTGATCATGCACTGATCACGTGGCTATCATGCACTGCTCACGTGGCTGATCATGCGATGATCACGCAGCTACCATGTACTGGTCACATGACTGATCATGCACTGATCACGTGACTGATCATGCACTGATCACGTGGCTATCATGCACTACTCACGTGGCTGATCATGCAATGATCATGTAGCTACCATGTACAGGTCAGGTGAATGATCATACACCCATCAGGTGACTGATCATGCACTGATCAAGTGGCTATCATGCACTGATCACGAGACTGATCATGCACTGTTCACGTCTATATCATGCACTGATCACATGACTGCCCATGCACTGATCACGTGGATGATCATACACTTATCTTGTGACAGATCATGCACTGATCACGTGGCTGATCATGCACTGATACCGTGACTGAGCATGGACTGATCACATGACTATCATGTAGTGATCACGTGACTTAATGGCTCTGATCATGTGACTGATCATCACTGACAATTGCCACCTGAGCTGCGTGATTACTGTCTGCTCATCTGCTTGACTGCCCATGCACTGATCACCCGGATGATCATACACTGATCATGTGACAGATCATGCAGTGATCACGTGGCTATCATGCACTGCTCACACGGCTGGTCATGCAATGATCAGGTGGCTGATCATGCACTGATACCGTGACTGAGCATGGACTGATCACATGACTATCATGTAGTGATCACGTGACTTAATGGCTCTGATCATGTGACTGATCATGCGCTGATCATGTTTGCTATCATACACTGATCATGTGCCTCTGGAGGCAATACACAAAGAGCTGAGTAGGCACGAATCAAACAGTCAGCAGGCAATAATCATGGCACTCAGCTGTGAGGAATCATGCTGCTCAGCTGGCAATAATCAAGCAGCTGAGCAGGCAGGAATTACGCAGCACAGCTGGCAATTGTCAAGCAGATGACAGGCAGGAATCGTGCAGCTCAGCTGGCAATTGTCAAGCAGATGAGCAGACAGTAATCACGCAGTTCAGCAGGCCCTGATCATGTGACTGAGCATGCACTGTTCACGTGGCTGATCATACACTGATCACGTGATGATCATGCACTGATCACTTGGATATCATGCACTGATCACATGACTGATCATACACTGTTCACGTGTCTGACCATGCACTGATCACGTGGCTGATCATACACTGCTCAGGTAACTGATCATGTACTGATCACGTGGCTATCATGCACTGATCACGTGGCTGAACATGCACTGTTCACGTGGCTGATCACACACCTGACACGTGACATATCATGCACTAATCACGTGGCACTCATGCACTGATCACGTGGATGATCATACTCTGCTCACGTAACTCATCATGCACACATCACGTGGCTATCATGCACTGCTCACGTGGCTCATCATGGAATGATCACATACCTACCATATACTGGTCACGTGACTGATCATGCACAGATCACGTAAATGATCATGCACTGTTCACGTGACTGATCATGCACTGATCATGTGACTGATCATGCACTGATCACGTAGCTATCTTGCACTGATCACTTGGCTGATCATACACTCCTCACGGGACTGATCGTGCACTGATCACGGCGCTATCATGCATTGACTACATGACTCCACATGCACTGATCACGTGGATGATCATGCACTGATCACGTGACTGACCGTGCACTGATCACGTGACTGATCATGCACTGATCTCGTGGCTATCATGCACTGATCACTTGGCTGGACATACACTGATCACGTGCCTGGTCATGCACGGATCACGTGGCTGATCATGCACTGATCACGTGACTGATCATGCACTGATCTCGTGTCTGATCATGCACTGATCACGTGGCTATCATGCACTGCTCACGTGGCTGATCATGCGATGATCACGCAGCTACCATGTACTGGTCACATGACTGATCATACACCCATCAGGTGACTGATCATGCACTGATCAAGTGGCTATCATGCACTGATCACGAGACTGATCATGCACTGTTCACGTCTATATCATGCACTGATCACATGACTGCCCATGCACTGATCACGTGGATGATCATACACTAATCTTGTGACAGATCATGCACTGATCACGTGGCTGATCATGCACTGATACCGTGACTGGGCATGGACTGATCACATGACTATCATGTAGTGATCACGTGACTTAATGGCTCTGATCATGTGACTGATCATCACTGACAATTGCCACCTGAGCTGCGTGATTACTGTCTGCTCATCTGCTTGACTGCCCATGCACTGATCACCCGGATGATCATACACTGATCATGTGACAGATCATGCAGTGATCACGTGGCTATCATGCACTGCTCACACGGCTGGTCATGCAATGATCACGTGGCTGATCATGCACTGATACCGTGACTGAGCATGGACTGATCACATGACTATCATGTAGTGATCACGTGACTTAATGGCTCTGATCATGTGACTGATCATGCGCTGATCATGTTTGCTATCATACACTGATCATGTGCCTCTGGAGGCAATACACAAAGAGCTGAGTAGGCACGAATCAAACAGTCAGCAGGCAATAATCATGGCACTCAGCTGTGAGGAATCATGCTGCTCAGCTGGCAATAATCAAGCAGCTGAGCAGGCAGGAATTACGCAGCACAGCTGGCAATTGTCAAGCAGATGACAGGCAGGAATCGTGCAGCTCAGCTGGCAATTGTCAAGCAGATGAGCAGACAGTAATCACGCAGTTCAGCAGGCCCTGATCATGTGACTGAGCATGCAGTGTTCACGTGGCTGATCATACACTGATCACGTGATGATCATGCACTGATCACTTGGATATCATGCACTGATCACATGACTGATCATACACTGTTCACGTGTCTGACCATGCACTGATCACGTGGCTGATCATACACTGCTCAGGTAACTGATCATGTACTGATCACGTGGCTATCATGCACTGATCACGTGGCTGAACATGCACTGTTCACGTGGCTGATCACACACCTGACACGTGACATATCATGCACTGATCACGTGGCACTCATGCACTGATCACGTGGATGATCATACTCTGCTCACGTAACTCATCATGCACACATCACGTGGCTATCATGCACTGCTCACGTGGCTCATCATGGAATGATCACATACCTACCATATACTGGTCACGTGACTGATCATGCACAGATCACGTAAATGATCATGCACTGTTCACGTGACTGATCATGTACTGATCACGTGACTGATCATGCACTGATCTCGTGGCTATCATGCTCTGCTCACGTGGCTGATCATGCAAGGATCACGTAGCAACCATGTACTGGTCACGTGACTGATCATGCACTGATCACGTAATTGATCCTGCCCTGATCACTTGGCTCATCATGCACTGATCACGTGGCTGATCACACATGTATCACGTGACTGATCATGCACTGATCACGTGGCTCTCATGCACTGATCACGTGGCTATCATGCACTGATCACGTGGATATCATGCACTGATCACGTGGCTGATCACACACTATCACATGACTGATCATGCACTGATCACGTGGCTATCATGCACTGATCACGTGGCTACCATGCACTGATCACGTGGCTGATCACGCAATGATCACATAGCTACCATGTACTGGTCACGTGACTGATCATGCACTGATCACGTAATTGATCCTGCACTGATCACATGGCTCATCACTCACTGATCCGGTGGCTCATCACACACGTATCATGTGACTGATCATGTACAGATCACGTGAATAATCATGAAGTGATCACGTGGCTATCCTGCACTGATCACGTGGATATCATGCACTGATCACGTGGCTGATCACACACGTATCACGTGACTGATCATGCACTGATCACGTGGCTGATCATGCAATGATCACACAGCTACCATGTACTGGTCACATGACTGATCATGCACTGATCACATAATTGATCATGCACTAATCACCTGGCTTATCATGCATTGATCATGTGACTGATCATGTGCTGATCATGTTTGGTGTCACACACTGATCATGTGCCTCTGGAGGCAATGAACACAGAGCTGGGTAGGCAGGAATCAGTCAGCAGGCTATAATCATGGAACTCAGCTCTGAGAAATCATGCTGCTCAGCGGGCAATAATCAAGTAGATGAGCAGGCAGGAATTATGCAGCACAGGTGGCAATTGTCAAGGAGATGACAGGCAGGAATCGTGCAGCTCAGCTGGCAAATGTCAAGCAGATGAGCAGACACTAATCACGCAGCTCAGCAGGCCCTGATCACGTGACTGAGCATGCACTGTTCACATGGCTGATCACAGACCTATCACGTGACTGATCATGCACTGATCATGTGACTGATCATGCACTGATCACGTAGCTATCTTGCACTGATCACTTGGCTGATCATACACTCCTCACGGGACTGATCGTGCACTGATCACGGCGCTATCATGCATTGACTACATGACTCCACATGCACTGATCACGTGGATGATCATGCAATGATCACGTGGCTGATCATGCACTGATCTCGTGTCTGATCATGCACTGATCACGTGGCTATCATGCACTGCTCACGTGGCTGATCATGCGATGATCACGCAGCTACCATGTACTGGTCACATGACTGATCATGCAGTGATCACGTGGCTATCATGCACTACTCACGTGGCTGATCATGCAATGATCATGTAGCTACCATGTACAGGTCAGGTGAATGATCATACACACATCAGGTGACTGATCATGCACTGATCACGTGGCTATCTTGCACTGATCACGAGACTGATCATGCACTGTTCACGTCTATATCATGCACTGCTCACGTGGCTCATCATGGAATGATCACATACCTACCATATACTGGTCACGTGACTGATCATGCACAGATCACGTAAATGATCATGCACTGTTCACGTGACTGATCATGTACTGATCACGTGACTGATCATGCACTGATCTCGTGGCTATCATGCTCTGCTCACGTGGCTGATCATGCAAGGATCACGTAGCAACCATGTACTGGTCACGTGACTGATCATGCACTGATCACGTAATTGATCCTGCACTGATCACATGGCTCATCACTCACTGATCCGGTGGCTGATCACACACATATCATGTGACTGATCATGTACAGATCACGTGAATAATCATGAAGTTATCACGTGGCTATCCTGCACTGATCACGTGGATATCATGCACTGATCACGTGGCTGATCACACACCTATCACGTGACTGATCGTGCACTGATCACGTGGCTGATCATGCAATGATCACACAGCTACCATGTACTGGTCACATGACTGATCATGCACTGATCACATAATTGATCATGCACTAATCACCTGGCTTATCATGCATTGATCATGTGACTGATCATGTGCTGATCATGTTTGGTGTCACACACTGATCATGTGCCTCTGGAGGCAATGAACACAGAGCTGGGTATGCAGGAATCAGTCAGCAGGCTATAATCATGGAACTCAGCTCTGAGAAATCATGCTGCTCAGCTGGCAATAATCAAGTAGATGAGCAGGCAGGAATTACGCAGCACAGGTGGCAATTGTCAAGGAGATGACAGGCAGGAATCGTGCAGCTCAGCTGGCAATTGTCAAGCAGATGAGCAGACACTAATCACGCAGCTCAGCAGGCCCTGATCACGTGACTGAGCATGCACTGTTCACATGGCTGATCACAGACCTATCACGTGACTGATCATGCACTGATCATGTGACTGATCATGCACTGATCACGTAGCTATCTTGCACTGATCACTTGGCTGATCATACACTCCTCACGGGACTGATCGTGCACTGATCACGGCGCTATCATGCATTGACTACATGACTCCACATGCACTGATCACATGGATGATCATGCACTGATCACGTGACTGACCATGCACTGATCACGTGACTGATCATGCACTGATCTCGTAGCTATCATGCACTGATCACTTGGCTGGACATACACTGATCACGGGCCTGGTCATGCACTGATCACGTAGCTGATCATGCACTGATCACGTGACTGATCATGCACTGATCTCGTGTCTGATCATGCACTGATCACGTGGCTATCATGCACTGCTCACGTGGCTGATCATGCGATGATCACGCAGCTACCATGTACTGGTCACATGACTGATCATGCACTGATCACGTGACTGATCATGCAGTGATCACGTGGCTATCATGCACTACTCATGCGTCTGATCATGCAATGATCATGTAGCTACCATGTACAGGTCAGGTGAATGATCATACAGTGATCACGTGGCTATCATAAACTACTCACGTGGCTGATCATGCAATGATCATGTAGCTACCATGTACAGGTCAGGTGAATGATCATACACCCATCAGGTGACTGATCATGCACTGATCACGTGGCTATCATGCACTGCTCACGTGGCTGATCATGCGATGATCACGCAGCTACCATGTACTGGTCACATGACTGATCATGCAGTGATCACGTGGCTATCATGCACTACTCACGTGGCTGATCATGCAATGATCATGTAGCTACCATGTACAGGTCAGGTGAATGATCATACACCCATCAGGTGACTGATCATGCACTGATCACGTGGCTATCATGCACTGATCACGAGACTGATCATGCACTGTTCACGTCTATATCATGCACTGATCACATGACTGCCCATGCACTGATCACGTGGATGATCATACACTTATCTTGTGACAGATCATGCACTGATCACGTGGCTGATCATGCACTGATACCGTGACTGAGCATGGACTGATCACATGACTATCATGTAGTGATCACGTGACTTAATGGCTCTGATCATGTGACTGATCATGCGCTGATCATGTTTGCTATCATACACTGATCATTTGCCTCTGGAGGCAATACACAAAGAGCTGAGTAGGCACGAATCAAACAGTCAGCAGGCAATAATCATGGCACTCAGCTGTGAGGAATCATGCTGCTCAGCTGGCAATAATCAAGCAGCTGAGCAGGCAGGAATTATGCAGCACAGCTGGCAATTGTCAAGCAGATGACAGGTAGGAATTGTGCAGCTCAGCTGGCAATTGTCAAGCAGATGAGCAGACAGTAATCACGCAGCTCAGCAGGCCCAGATAACGTGACTGAGCATGCACTGTTCACATGGCTGATCATACACTTATCACGTGATTGATCATGCACTGATCACTTGGATATCATGCACTGCTCACGTGACTGATCATGTACTGATCACGTGACTGATCATGCACTGATCACGTGGCTGATCATGCACTGATCACGTAACTGATCATGCACTGATCACGTGGCTGATCATGCACTGATCACGTGGCTGATCATGCACTGATCACGTGGCTATCATGCACTGATCACGTGGCTGATCATGCACTGATCACGTGACTGATCATGCACTGATCACGTGGCTGATCATGCACTGATCACGTGACTGATCATGCACTGATCACGTGGCTGATCATGCACTGATCACGTGGCTGATCATGCACTGATCACGTGACTGATCATGCACTGATCACGTGACTGATCATGCACTGATCACGTGGCTGATCATGCACTGATCACGTGGCTGATCATGCACTGATCACGTGACTGATCATGCACTGATCACGTGGCTATCATGCACTGATCACGTGGCTGATCATGCACTGATCACGTGGCTGATCATGCACTGATCACGTGACTGATCATGCACTGATCACGTCTATATCATGCACTGATCACGTGACTGATCATGCACTGATCACGTGGCTGATCATACACTGATCACGCGACAGATCATGCACTGATCACGTGGCTATCATGCACTGATCACGTGGCTGATCATGCACTGATCACGTGGCTATCATGCACTGATCACGTGACTGATCATGCACTGATCACGTGACTGATCATGCACTGATCACGTGACTGATCATGCACTGATCACGTGGCTATCATGCACTGATCACGTGGCTGATCATGCAATGATCACGTAGCTACCATGTACTGATCACGTGACTGATCATGCACTGATCACGTAATTGATCATGCACTGATCACGTGGCTGATCATGCACTGATCACGTGGCTGATCATGCACTGATCACGTGACTGATCATGCACTGATCACGTGATGATCATGCACTGATCACGTGGCTATCATGCACTGATCACGTGGCTGATCATGCACTGATCACGTGTCTGATCATGCACTGATCACGTGGCTGATCATGCACTGATCACGTGACTGATCATGCACTGATCACGTGGCTATCATGCACTGATCACGTGGCTGATCATGCACTGATCACGTGGCTGATCATGCACTGATCACGTGACTATCATGCACTGATCACGTGGCACTCATGCACTGATCACGTGGCTGATCATGCACTGATCACGTGACTGATCATGCACTGATCACGTGGCTATCATGCACTGATCACGTGGCTGTCATGCAATGATCACGGCTACCATGCACTGATCACGTGACTGATCATGCACTGATCACGTAACTGATCATGCACTGATCACGTGACTGATCATGCACTGATCACGTGACTGATCATGCACTGATCACGTGGCTATCATGCACTGATCACGTGGCTGATCATGCACTGATCACGTGGCTGATCATGCACTGATCACGTGCTGATCATGCACTGATCACGTGGCTGATCATGCACTGATCACGTGGCTGATCATGCACTGATCACGTGGCTATCATGCACTGATCACGTGACTGATCATGCACTGATCACGTAACTGATCATGCACTGATCACGTGGCTTGTCATGCACTGATCATGTGACTGATCATGCGCTGATCATGTTTGGTGTCATACACTGATCATGTGCCTCTGGAGGCAATGAACAAAGAGCTGAGTAGGCAGGAAACAGTCAGCAGGCAATAATCATGGAACTCAGCTCTGAGAAATCATGCTGCTCAGCTGGCAATAATCAAGCAGCTGAGCAGGCAGGAATTACGCAGCACAGGTGGCAATTGTCAAGCAGATGACAGGCAGGAATCGTGCAGCTCAGCTGGCAATTGTCAAGCAGATGAGCAGACAGTAATCACGCAGCTCAGCAGGCCCTGATCTCGTGACTGAGCATGCACTGTTCACGTGGCTGATCACACACTGATCACGTGACTGATCATGCACTGATCACGTGGCTATCATGCACTGATCACGTGGCTGATCATGCACTGATCACGTGATCATGCACTGATCACGTGGCTGATCATGCACTGATCACGTGGCTGATCATGCACTGATCACGTGACTGATCATGCACTGATCACGTGGCTATCATGCACTGATCACGTGGCTGATCATGCACTGATCACGTGACTGATCATGCACTGATCACGGGCTATCATGCACTGATCACGTGACTGATCATGCACTGATCACGTGGATGATCATGCACTGATCACGTGACTGATCATGCACTGATCACGTGGCTGATCATGCACTGATCACGTGGCTATCATGCACTGATCACGTGACTGATCATGCACTGATCACGTGGCTATCATGCACTGATCACGTGGCTGATCATGCACTGATCACGTGACTGATCATGCACTGATCACGTGGCTGATCATGCACTGATCACGTGACTGATCATGCACTGATCACGTGGCTATCATGCACTGATCACGTGACTGATCATGCACTGATCACGTGGCTGATCATGCACTGATCACGTGGCTATCATGCACTGATCACGTGGCTGATCATGCACTGATCACGTGACTGATCATGCACTGATCACGTGGCTGATCATGCACTGATCACGTGACTGATCATGCACTGATCACGTGGCTATCATGCACTGATCACGTGGCTGATCATGCATGATCACGCAGCTACCATGTACTGATCACGTGACTGATCATGCACTGATCACGTGACTGATCATGCACTGATCACGTGGCTATCATGCACTGATCACGTGGCTGATCATGCACTGATCACGTGACTGATCATGCACTGATCACGTGACTGATCATGCACTGATCACGTGGCTATCATGCACTGATCACGTGGCTGATCATGCACTGATCACGTGACTGATCATGCACTGATCACGTGACTGATCATGCACTGATCACGTGACTGATCATGCACTGATCACGTGACTGATCATGCACTGATCACGTGGCTATCATGCACTGATCACGTGGCTGATCATGCACTGATCACGTGCCTGATCATGCACTGATCACGTGGCTGATCATGCACTGATCACGTGACTGATCATGCACTGATCACGTGGCTATCATGCACTGATCACGTGGCTATCATGCACTGATCACGTGACTGATCATGCACTGATCACGTGACTGATCATGCACTGATCACGTGACTGATCATGCACTGATCACGTAACTGATCATGCACTGATCACGTGGCTGATCATGCACTGATCACGTGACTGATCATGCACTGATCACGTCTATATCATGCACTGATCACATGACTGATCATGCACTGATCACGTGGATGATCATACACTGATCGTGCGACAGATCATGCACTGATCACGTGGCTATCATGCACTGATCACGTGGCTGATCATGCACTGATCACGTAGCTATCATGCACTGATCACGTGACTGATCATGCACTGATCACGTGATTGATCATGCACTGATCACGTGACTGATCATGCACTGATCACGTGACTGATCATGCACTGATCACGTGACTGATCATGCACTGATCACGTGGCTATCATGCACTGCTCACGTGGCTGATCATGCACTGATCACGTAGCTACCATGCACTGATCACGTGACTGATCATGCACTGATCACGTAATTGATCATGCACTGATCACGTGGCTGATCATGCACTGATCACGTGGCTGATCATGCACTGATCACGTGACTGATCATGCACTGATCACGTGATGATCATGCACTGATCACGTGGATATCATGCACTGATCACGTGGCTGATCATGCACTGATCACGTGTCTGATCATGCACTGATCACGTGGCTGATCATGCACTGATCACGTAACTGATCATGCACTGATCACGTGGCTATCATGCACTGATCACGTGGCTGATCATGCACTGATCACGTGGCTGATCACACACTGTCACGTGACATATCATGCACTGATCACGTGGCACTCATGCACTGATCACGTGGCTGATCATACACTGATCACGTAACTGATCATGCACTGATCACGTGGCTATCATGCACTGATCACGTGGCTGTCATGCAATGATCACGTAGCTACCATGCACTGGTCACGTGACTGATCATGCACTGATCACGTAAATGATCATGCACTGATCACGTGACTGATCATGCACTGATCACGTGACTGATCATGCACTGATCACGTGGCTATCATGCACTGATCACGTGGCTGATCATGCACTGATCACGTGGCTGATCATGCACTGATCACGTGCTGATCATGCACTGATCACGTGGCTGATCATGCACTGATCACGTGGCTGATCATGCACTGATCACGTGGCTATCATGCACTGATCACGTGACTGATCATGCACTGATCACGTAACTGATCATGCACTGATCACGTGGCTTGTCATGCACTGATCATGTGACTGATCATGTGCTGATCATGTTTGGTGTCATACACTGATCATGTGCCTCTGGAGGCAATGAACAAAGAGCTGAGTAGGCAGGAAACAATCAGCAGGCTATAATCATGGAACTCAGCTGTGAGAAATCATGCTGCTCAGCTGGCAATAATCAAGCAGCTGAGCAGGCAGGAATTACGCAGCACAGCTGGCAATTGTCAAGCAGATGACAGGCAGGAATCGTGCAGCTCAGCTGGCAATTGTTAAGCAGAAGAGCAGACAGTAATCACGCAGCTCAGCAGGCCCTGATCTCGTGACTGAGCATGCACTGTTCACGTGGCTGATCATACACTGATCACGTGACTGATCATGCACTGATCACGTGGCTATCATGCACTGATCACGTGGCTGATCATGCACTGATCACGTGACATGCACTGATCACGTGGATCATGCACTGATCACGTGGCTGATCATGCACTGATCACGTGACTGATCATGCACTGATCACGTGGCTATCATGCACTGATCACGTGGCTGATCATGCACTGATCACGGGACTGATCATGCACTGATCACGGGCTATCATGCACTGATCACATGACTGACATGCACTGATCACGTGGCTGATCATGCACTGATCACGTGACTGATCATGCACTGATCACGTGGCTGATCATGCACTGATCACGTGGCTATCATGCACTGATCACGTGACTGATCATGCACTGATCACGTGGCTATCATGCACTGATCACGTGGCTGATCATGCACTGATCACGTGACTGATCATGCACTGATCACGTGGCTGATCATGCACTGATCACGTGACTGATCATGCACTGATCACGTGGCTGATCATGCACTGATCACGTGGCTATCATGCACTGATCACGTGACTGATCATGCACTGATCACGTGGCTGATCATGCACTGATCACGTGGCTATCATGCACTGATCACGTGGCTGGACATGCACTGATCACGTGCCTGATCATGCACTGATCACGTGGCTGATCATGCACTGATCACGTGACTGATCATGCACTGATCACGTGGCTATCATGCACTGATCACGTGGCTGATCATGCATGATCACGCAGCTACCATGTACTGATCACGTGACTGATCATGCACTGATCACGTGACTGATCATGCACTGATCACGTGGCTATCATGCACTGATCACGTGGCTGATCATGCACTGATCACGTGACTGATCATGCACTGATCACGTGACTGATCATGCACTGATCACGTGGCTATCATGCACTGATCACGTGGCTGATCATGCACTGATCACGTGACTGATCATGCACTGATCACGTGACTGATCATGCACTGATCACGTGGCTGATCATGCACTGATCACGTGGCTATCATGCACTGATCACGTGGCTGGACATGCACTGATCACGTGCCTGATCATGCACTGATCACGTGGCTGATCATGCACTGATCACGTGACTGATCATGCACTGATCACGTGGCTATCATGCACTGATCACGTGGCTGATCATGCATGATCACGCAGCTACCATGTACTGATCACGTGACTGATCATGCACTGATCACGTGACTGATCATGCACTGATCACGTGGCTATCATGCACTGATCACGTGGCTGATCATGCACTGATCACGTGACTGATCATGCACTGATCACGTGACTGATCATGCACTGATCACGTGGCTATCATGCACTGATCACGTGGCTGATCATGCACTGATCACGTGGCTGATCATGCACTGATCACGTGACTGATCATGCACTGATCACGTGACTGATCATGCACTGATCACGTGACTGATCATGCACTGATCACGTGGCTATCATGCACTGATCACGTGGCTGATCATGCACTGATCACGTGACTGATCATGCACTGATCACGTGGCTGATCATGCACTGATCACGTGACTGATCATGCACTGATCACGTGGCTATCATGCACTGATCACGTGGCTATCATGCACTGATCACGTGACTGATCATGCACTGATCACGTGACTGATCATGCACTGATCACGTGACTGATCATGCACTGATCACGTAACTGATCATGCACTGATCACGTGGCTGATCATGCACTGATCACGTGACTGATCATGCACTGATCACGTCTATATCATGCACTGATCACGTGACTGATCATGCACTGATCACGTGGCTGATCATACACTGATCACGTGACTGATCATGCACTGATCACGTGGCTATCATGCACTGATCACGTGGCTGATCATGCAATGATCACGTAGCTACCATGTACTGATCACGTGACTGATCATGCACTGATCACGTAATTGATCATGCACTGATCACGTGACTGATCATGCACTGATCACGTGACTGATCATGCACTGATCACGTGGCTATCATGCACTGATCACGTGGCTGATCATGCACTGATCACGTAGCTACCATGCACTGATCACGTGACTGATCATGCACTGATCACGTAATTGATCATGCACTGATCACGTGGCTGATCATGCACTGATCACGTGGCTGATCATGCACTGATCACGTGACTGATCATGCACTGATCACGTGATGATCATGCACTGATCACGTGGATATCATGCACTGATCACGTGGCTGATCATGCACTGATCACGTGTCTGATCATGCACTGATCACGTGGCTGATCATGCACTGATCACGTAACTGATCATGCACTGATCACGTGGCTATCATGCACTGATCACGTGGCTGATCATGCACTGATCACGTGGCTGATCACACACTGTCACGTGACATATCATGCACTGATCACGTGGCACTCATGCACTGATCACGTGGCTGATCATGCACTGATCACGTGACTGATCATGCACTGATCACGTGGCTATCATGCACTGATCACGTGGCTGATCATGCAATGATCACGTGGCTACCATGCACTGATCACGTGACTGATCATGCACTGATCACGTAACTGATCATGCACTGATCACGTGACTGATCATGCACTGATCACGTGACTGATCATGCACTGATCACGTGGCTATCATGCACTGATCACGTGGCTATCATGCACTGATCACGTGGCTGATCATGCACTGATCACGTGCTGATCATGCACTGATCACGTGGCTGATCATGCACTGATCACGTGGCTGATCATGCACTGATCACGTGGCTATCATGCACTGATCACGTGACTGATCATGCACTGATCACGTGACTGATCATGCACTGATCACGTGGCTTGTCATGCACTGATCATGTGACTGATCATGTGCTGATCATGTTTGGTGTCATACACTGATCATGTGCCTCTGGAGGCAATGAACAAAGAGCTGAGTAGGCAGGAAACAATCAGCAGGCAATAATCATGGAACTCAGCTGTGAGAAATCATGCTGCTCAGCTGGCAATAATCAAGCAGCTGAGCAGGCAGGAATTACGCAGCACAGCTGGCAATTGTCAAGCAGATGACAGGCAGGAATCGTGCAGCTCAGCTGGCAATTGTCAAGCAGATGAGCAGACAGTAATCACGCAGCTCAGCAGGCCCTGATCACGTGACTGAGCATGCACTGTTCACGTGGCTGATCACACACTGATCACGTGACTGATCATGCACTGATCACGTGGCTATCATGCACTGATCACGTGACTGATCATGCACTGATCACGTGGTATGCACTGATCACGTGGCTGATCATGCACTGATCACGTGGCTGATCATGCACTGATCACGTGACTGATCATGCACTGATCACGTGGCTATCATGCACTGATCACGTGGCTGATCATGCACTGATCACGGGACTGATCATGCACTGATCACGGGCTATCATGCACTGATCACGTGACTGATCATGCACTGATCACGTGGCTGATCATGCACTGATCACGTGACTGATCATGCACTGATCACGTGGCTGATCATGCACTGATCACGTGGCTATCATGCACTGATCACGTGACTGATCATGCACTGATCACGTGGCTATCATGCACTGATCACGTGGCTGATCATGCACTGATCACGTGCCTGATCATGCACTGATCACGTGGCTGATCATGCACTGATCACGTGACTGATCATGCACTGATCACGTGGCTATCATGCACTGATCACGTGGCTATCATGCACTGATCACGTGACTGATCATGCACTGATCACGTGGCTGATCATGCACTGATCACGTGGCTATCATGCACTGATCACGTGGCTGATCATGCACTGATCACGTGCCTGATCATGCACTGATCACGTGGCTGATCATGCACTGATCACGTGACTGATCATGCACTGATCACGTGGCTATCATGCACTGATCACGTGGCTGATCATGCATGATCACGCAGCTACCATGTACTGGTCACGTGACTGATCATGCACTGATCACGTGACTGATCATGCACTGATCACGTGGCTATCATGCACTGATCACGTGGCTGATCATGCACTGATCACGTGACTGATCATGCACTGATCACGTGACTGATCATGCACTGATCACGTGGCTATCATGCACTGATCACGTGGCTGATCATGCACTGATCACGTGGCTGATCATGCACTGATCACGTGACTGATCATGCACTGATCACGTGACTGATCATGCACTGATCACGTGACTGATCATGCACTGATCACGTGGCTATCATGCACTGATCACGTGGCTGATCATGCACTGATCACGTGCCTGATCATGCACTGATCACGTGGCTGATCATGCACTGATCACGTGACTGATCATGCACTGATCACGTGGCTATCATGCACTGATCACGTGGCTATCATGCACTGATCACGTGACTGATCATGCACTGATCACGTGGCTGATCATGCACTGATCACGTGACTGATCATGCACTGATCACGTGATTGATCATGCACTGATCACGTGGCTGATCATGCACTGATCACGTGACTGATCATGCACTGATCACGTCTATATCATGCACTGATCACGTGACTGATCATGCACTGATCACGTGGATGATCATACACTGATCACGTGACTGATCATGCACTGATCACGTGGCTATCATGCACTGATCACGTGGCTGATCATGCACTGATCACGTAGCTATCATGCACTGATCACGTGACTGATCATGCACTGATCACGTAATTGATCATGCACTGATCACGTGACTGATCATGCACTGATCACGTGACTGATCATGCACTGATCACGTGACTGATCATGCACTGATCACGTGGCTATCATGCACTGATCACGTGGCTGATCATGCACTGATCACGTGGCTATCATGCACTGATCACGTGACTGATCATGCACTGATCACGTGACTGATCATGCACTGATCACGTGGCTGATCATGCACTGATCACGTGGCTGATCATGCACTGATCACGTGACTGATCATGCACTGATCACGTGATGATCATGCACTGATCACGTGGCTATCATGCACTGATCACGTGGCTGATCATGCACTGATCACGTGTCTGATCATGCACTGATCACGTGGCTGATCATGCACTGATCACGTAACTGATCATGCACTGATCACGTGGCTATCATGCACTGATCACGTGGCTGATCATGCACTGATCACGTGGCTGATCACACACTGTCACGTGACATATCATGCACTGATCACGTGGCACTCATGCACTGATCACGTGGCTGATCATGCACTGATCACGTGACTGATCATGCACTGATCACGTGGCTATCATGCACTGCTCACGTGGCTGATCATGCAATGATCACGAAGCTACCATGCACTGGTCACGTGACTGATCATGCACTGATCACGTAACTGATCATGCACTGATCACGTGACTGATCATGCACTGATCACGTGACTGATCATGCACTGATCACGTGGCTATCATGCACTGATCACGTGGCTATCATGCACTGATCACGTGGCTGATCATGCACTGATCACGTGCTATCATGCACTGATCACGTGGCTGATCATGCACTGATCACGTGGCTGATCATGCACTGATCACACAGCTATCATGCACTGATCACATGACTGATCATGCACTGATCACGTAACTGATCATGCACTGATCACGTGGATTGTCATGCATTGATCATGTGACTGATCATGTGCTGATCATGTTTGGTGTCATACACTGATCATGTGCCTCTGGAGGCAATGAACAAAGAGCTGAGTAGGCACGAATCAATCAGCAGGCAATAATCATGGAACTCAGCTGTGAGAAATCATGCTGCTCAGCTGGCAATAATCAAGCAGCTGAGCAGGCAGGAATTACGCAGCACAGCTGGCAATTGTCAAGCAGATGACAGGCAGGAATCGTGCAGCTCAGCTGGCAATTGTCAAGCAGATGAGCAGACAGTAATCACGCAGCTCAGCAGGCCCTGATCACGTGACTGAGCATGCACTGTTCACGTGGCTGATCATACACTGATCACGTGACTGATCATGCACTGATCACGTGGCTATCATGCACTGATCACGTGACTGATCATGCACTGATCACGTGATCATGCACTGATCACGTGGCTATCATGCACTGATCACGTGGCTGATCATGCACTGATCACGTGACTGATCATGCACTGATCACGTGGCTATCATGCACTGATCACGTGGCTGATCATGCACTGATCACGTGACTGATCATGCACTGATCACGGGCTATCATGCACTGATCACATGACTGACATGCACTGATCACGTGGCTGATCATGCACTGATCACGTGACTGATCATGCACTGATCACGTGGCTGATCATGCACTGATCACGTGGCTATCATGCACTGATCACGTGACTGATCATGCACTGATCACGTGACTATCATGCACTGATCACGTGGCTGATCATGCACTGATCACGTGCCTGATCATGCACTGATCACGTGGCTGATCATGCACTGATCACGTGACTGATCATGCACTGATCACGTGGCTATCATGCACTGATCACGTGGCTATCATGCACTGATCACGTGACTGATCATGCACTGATCACGTGGCTGATCATGCACTGATCACGTGGCTATCATGCACTGATCACGTGGCTGGACATGCACTGATCACGTGCCTGATCATGCACTGATCACGTGGCTGATCATGCACTGATCACGTGACTGATCATGCACTGATCACGTGGCTATCATGCACTGATCACGTGGCTGATCTTGCGATGATCACGCAGCTACCATGTACTGGTCACATGACTGATCATGCACTGATCACGTGACTGATCATGCACTGATCACGTGGCTATCATGCACTGATCACGTGGCTGATCATGCACTGATCACGGGACTGATCATGCACTGATCACGTGACTGATCATGCACTGATCACGTGGCTATCATGCACTGATCACGTGGCTGATCATGCACTGATCACATGACTGATCATGCACTGATCACGTGACTGATCATGCACTGATCACGTGACTGATCATGCACTGATCACGTGACTGATCATGCACTGATCACGTGGCTATCATGCACTGATCACGTGGCTGACATACACTGATCACGTGCCTGATCATGCACTGATCACGTGGCTGATCATGCACTGATCACGTGACTGATCATGCACTGATCACGTGGCTGATCATGCACTGATCACGTGGCTATCATGCACTGATCACGTGACTGATCATGCACTGATCACGTGACTGATCATGCACTGATCACGTGACTGATCATGCACTGATCACGTAACTGATCATGCACTGATCACGTGGCTGATCATGCACTGATCACGTGACTGATCATGCACTGATCACGTCTATATCATGCACTGATCACGTGACTGATCATGCACTGATCACGCGGATGATCATGCACTGATCATGTGACTGATCATGCACTGATCACGTGGCTATCATGCACTGATCACGTGGCTGATCATGCACTGATCACGTGCTATCATGCACTGATCACGTGACTGATCATGCACTGATCACGTGACTGATCATGCACTGATCACGTGACTGATCATGCACTGATCACGTGACTGATCATGCACTGATCACGTGACTGATCATGCACTGATCACGTGGCTATCATGCACTGCTCACGTGGCTGATCATGCAATGATCACCTAGCTACCATGCACTGATCACGTGACTGATCATGCACTGATCACGTAATTGATCATGCACTGATCACGTGGCTGATCATGCACTGATCACGTGGCTGATCATGCACTGATCACGTGACTGATCATGCACTGATCACGTGATGATCATGCACTGATCACTTGGATATCATGCACTGATCACGTGGCTGATCATACACTGATCACGTGTCTGACCATGCACTGATCACGTGGCTGATCATACACTGCTCACGTAACTGATCATGCACTGATCACGTGGCTATCATGCACTGATCACGTGGCTGATCATGCACTGATCACGTGGCTGATCACACACCTGTCACGTGACATATCATGCACTGATCACGTGGCACTCATGCACTGATCACGTGGCTGATCATACTCTGCTCACGTAACTCATCATGCACACATCACGTGGCTATCATGCACTGCTCACGTGGTTGTCATGGAATGATCACGAAGCTACCATACACTGGTCACGTGACTGATCATGCACAGATCACGTAAATGATCATGCACTGATCACGTGACTGATCATGCACTGATCACGTGACTGATCATGCACTGATCACGTGGCTGATCATGCACTGATCACGTGGCTGATCATGCACTGATCACGTGGCTGATCATGCACTGATCACGTGACTATCATGCACTGATCACGTGGCTGATCATGCACTGATCACATGGCTCATCATGCACTGATCACGTGTTTATCAGGCACTGATCAGTGACTGCCAGGCGCTGATCAGGGGACTGTGCATGCACTGATCACGTGGCTATCATGCACTGATCACGTGACTGCGCATGCACTGATCACGTGGCTGTTCGGGCACTGATCACCTGTTTATCAGGCAGTGATCAGTGACTGACAGGCGCTGATCAGGGGACTGTGCACTGATCAGGTGGCTGATCAGGAACTGACCACCTGACTGCGCATGCAGTGATCACGTGGCTGGTCGTTCACTGATCACGTGTTTATCATAGGGTGATCACGTGACTGAGAGGCGCTGATCACGTGACTGTGCCGTCAGTGATGACGTGGCTGAGCAGGCACTGATATCGTGACTGAGCATGCACTGATCATGTGCCGGGAGTCGGGGAGGCCTTCCACTCTGGACAAAGGTCATGAGGAAGGAGGCTCGGCATACACAAATGCGGGATCGAGCCTCAGGAGTCCACCCGGATATTCTCGAGCATCTCCCCCCCAAAAAATCCAGAGTCTGCCTACTGTATTGCTTTCTGCTCTCACCTCTGATTTCACTGGGGGCTGTCCCCCACCACCATCTCGCTCTCTCTGTCAAAGAGTTAACTTACAGCTCCAATTCATCAAGTTCCTTGTCATTCTTCCCTTTAACTTCCAGCTGAGTCTCCATCTGGAGCGCGGAACCCACCACGCTTACTAATTATGCCTGGGCTGCTAAGACCCACTCGAGAAGGTGTCTAGGGTGAGGCACCTCTCGCTATTCGAGAGGGCGCCTGCGCCCTACGTAAGTGGTGCAAACTTCTTGTCTTGAAGTTTGATTGGTCTTCCGCGTAAACCAAGCTACTCAGTCTCTTTTCTCCACCGAATTTTCCTACTGAGCTCCTCTCATACTATTATTCTTGACATCTCTGATTAGCATATAAATAGTCGCCTAGGCCATCTCTCCTTCGAATACCCTGGATCAGTTGGGGCTGGTCCCCGGCAGGTGGCGACCGAACAGGGACCTCAGGAGGCGATACTCAAAGAGCTGAGCAGACACGAACCACGCAATTAGCAGGCAATAAGCATGGAGCTCAGCAGTGACGAATCATGCTGCTCAACTGGCAATAATCAAGCACGTGACCAGGCAGGAATCACGCAGCTCAGCTGGCAATTGTCAAGCAGATGAGCCGACAGGAATCACGCAGCTCAGCTGGCAATTGTCATGCAGATGAGCCGGCAGGAATCACGCAGCTCAGCAGGCCCTGATCACGTGACTCTGCAGGCACTGATCACGTGGCTGATCAAGTCCAGATCTCGTGACTGAGCATGCACTGATCACGTGGCTATCATGCAATGATGACGTGACTGCGCATGCACTGATGACGTGGCTGATCAGGCACTGATCACATGGCTCATCATGCACTGATCACGTGTTTATCAGGCAATGATCAGTGACTGACAGGCGCAGATCATGGGACTGTGCACGCACTGATCACGTGGCTATCATGCACTGATCACGTGACTGGGCATGCACTGCTGACGTGGCTGTTCGGGCACTGATCACGTGTTTATCAGGCAGTGATCAGTGACTGACAGGCGCTGATCAGGGGACTGTGCACGCACTGATCAGGTGGCTGATCAGGAACTGACCACCTGACTGCGCATGCAGTGATCACGTGGCTGGTCGTTCACTGATCACGTGTTTATCATACGGTGATCACGTGACTGAGAGGCGCTGATCACGTGACTGTGCCGTCAGTGATCACGTGGCTGAGCAGGCACTGATATCGTGACTGAGCATGCACTGATCATGTGCCGGGAGCCGGGGAGGCATTCCACTCTGGACTAAGGTCATGAGGAAGGAGGCTCGGCATACGCAAATGCGGGATCGAGCCTCAGGAGTCCACCCGGATATTCTCGAGCATCTCCCCCCAAAAAAACCAGAGTCTGCCTACTGTATTGCTTTTGCTCTCACCTCTGATTTCACTGGGGGCTGTCCCCCACCACCATCTCACTCTCTCTGTCAAAGAGTTAACTTACAGCTCCAATTCATAAAGTTCCTTGTCATTCTTCCCTTTAACTTCCAGCTGAGTCTCCATCTGGAGCGCGGAACCCACCACGCTTACTAATTATGCCTGGGCTGCTAAGACCCACTCGAGAAGGTGTCTAGGGTGAGGCACCTTTCGCTATTCGAGAGGGCGCCTGCGGCCTACGTAAGTGGTGCAAACTTCTTGTCTTGAAGTTTGATTGGTCTTCCGCGTAAACCAAGCTACTCAGTCTCTTTTCTCCACCGAATTTTCCTACTGAGCTCTCCTCATACTATTATTCTTGACATCTCTGATTAGCATATAAATAGTCGCCTAGGCCATCTCTCCTTCGAATACCCTGGATCAGTTGGGGCTGGTCCCCTGCAGGTGGCGACCGAACAGGGACCTCAGGAGGCGATACTCAAAGAGCTGAGCAGACACGAACCACGCAATCAGCAGGCAATAAGCATGGAGCTCAGCAGTGACGAATCATGCTGCTCAACTGGCAATAATCAAGCACGTGACCAGGCAGGAATCACGCAGCTCAGGTGGCAATTGTCAAGCAGATGAGCCGACAGGAATCACGCAGCTCAGCAGGCCCTGATCACGTGATTCTGCAGGCACTGATCACGTGGCTGATCAAGTCCAGATCACGTGACTGAGCATGCACTGATCACGTGGCTATCATGCACTGATGACGTGACTGCGCATGCACTGATGACGTGGCTGATCAGGCACTGATCACATGGCTCATCATGCACTGATCACGTGTTTATCAGGCAATGATCAGTGACTGACAGGCGCTGATCATGGGACTGTGCACGCACTGATCACGTGGCTATCATGCACTGATCACGTGACTGCGCATGCACTGATGACGTGGCTGTTCGGGCACTGATCACGTGTTTATCAGGCAGTGATCAGTGACTGACAGGCGCTGATCAGGGGACTGTGCACGCACTGATCAGGTGGCTGATCAGGAACTGACCACCTGACTCCGCATGCAGGGATCACGTGGCTGGTCGTTCACTGATCACGTGTTTATCATAGGGTGATCACGTGACTGAGAGGCGCTGATCACGTGACTGTGCCGTCAGTGATCACGTGGCTGAGCAGGCACTGATATCGTGACTGAGCATGCACTGATCATGTGCCGGGAGCCGGGGAGGCATTCCACTCTGGACAAAGGTCATGAGGAAGGAGGCTCGGCATACGCAAATGCGGGATCGAGCCTCAGGAGTCCACCCGGATATTCTCGAGCATCTCCCCCCAAAAAACCAGAGTCTGCCTACTGTATTGCTTTGTGCTCTCACCTCTGATTTCACTGGGGGCTGTCCCCCACCACCATCTCGCTCTCTCTGTCAAAGAGTTAACTTACAACTCCAATTCATAAAGTTCCTTGTCATTCTTCCCTTTAACTTCCAGCTGAGTCTCCATCTGGAGCGCGGAACCCACCACGCTTACTAATTATGCCTGGGCTGCTAAGACCCACTCGAGAAGGTGTCTAGGGTGAGGCACCTTTCGCTATTCGAGAGGGCGCCTGCGGCCTACGTAAGTGGTGCAAACTTCTCGTCTTGAAGTTTGATTGGTCTTCCGCGTAAACCAAGCTACTCAGTCTCTTTTCTCCACCGAATTTTCCTACTGAGCTCTCCTCATACTATTATTCTTGACATCTCTGATTAGCATATAAATAGTCGCCTAGGCCATCTCTCCTTCGAATACCCTGGATCAGTTGGGGCTGGTCCCCGGCAGGTGGCGACCGAACAGGGACCTCAGGAGGCGATACTCAAAGAGCTGAGCAGACACGAACCACGCAATCAGCAGGCAATAAGCATGGAGCTCAGCAGTGACGAATCATGCTGCTCAACTGGCAATAATCAAGCACATGACCAGGCAGGAATCACGCAGCTCAGCTGGCAATTGTCAAGCAGATGAGCCGACAGGAATCACGCAGCTTAGCAGGCCCTGATCACGTGACTCTGCAGGCACTGATCACGTGGCTGATCAAGTCCAGATCACGTGACTGAGCATGCACTGATCACGTGGCTATCATGCACTGATGACGTGACTGCCAATGCACTGATGACGTGGCTGATCAGGCACTGATCACATGGCTCATCATGCACTGATCACGTGTTTATCAGGCAATGATCAGTGACTGACAGGCGCTGATCATGGGACTGTGCACGCACTGATCACGTGGCTATCATGCACTGATCACGTGACTGCGCATGCACTGATGACGTGGCTGTTCGGGCACTGATCACGTGTTTATCAGGCAGTGATCAGTGACTGACAGGCGCTGATCAGGGTACTGTGCACGCACTGATCAGGTGGCTGATCAGGAACTGACCACCTGACTGCGCATGCAGTGATCACGTGGCTGGTCGTTCACTGATCACGTGTTTATCATACGGTGATCACGTGACTGAGAGGCGCTGATCACGTGACTGTGCCGTCAGTGATCACGTGGCTGAGCAGGCACTGATATCGTGACTGAGCATGCACTGATCATGTGCCGGGAGCCGGGGAGGCCTTCCACTCTGGACAAAGGTCATGAGGAAGGAGGCTCGGCATACGCAAATGCGGGATCGAGCCTCAGGAGTCCACCCGGATATTCTCGAGCATCTCCCCCCAAAAACCAGAGTCTGCCTACTGTATTGCTTTGTGCTCTCACCTCTGATTTCACTGGGGGCTGTCCCCCACCACCATCTCGCTCTCTCTGTCAAAGAGTTAACTTACAGCTCCAATTCATAAAGTTCCTTGTCATTCTTCCCTTTAACTTCCAGCTGAGTCTCCATCTGGAGCGCGGAACCCACCACGCTTACTAATTATGCCTGGGCTGCTAAGACCCACTCGAGAAGGTGTCTAGGGTGAGGCACCTTTCGCTATTCGAGAGGGCGCCTGCGGCCTACGTAAGTGGTGCAAACTTCTTGTCTTGAAGTTTGATTGGTCTTCCGCGTAAACCAAGCTACTCAGTCTCTTTTCTCCACCGAATTTTCCTACTGAGCTCTCCTCATACTATTATTCTTGACATCTCTGATTAGCATATAAATAGTCGCCTAGGCCATCTCTCCTTCGAATACCCTGGATCAGTTGGGGCTGGTCCCCGGCAGGTGGCGACCGAACAGGGACCTCAGGAGGCAATACTCAAAGAGCTGAGCAGACACGAACCACGCAATCAGCAGGCAATAAGCATGGAGCTCAGCAGTGACGAATCATGCTGCTCAACTGGCAATAATCAAGCACGTGACCAGGCAGGAATCACGCAGCTCAGCTGGCAATTGTCAAGCAGATGAGCCGACAGGAATCACGCAGCTCAGCTGGCAATTGTCATGCAGATGAGCCGGCAGGAATCACGCAGCTCAGCAGGCCCTGATCACGTGACTCTGCAGGCACTGATCACGTGGCTGATCAAGTCCAGATCACGTGACTGAGCATGCACTGATCACGTGGCTATCATGCACTGATGACGTGACTGCGCATGCACTGATGACGTGGCTGATCAGGCACTGATCACATGGCTCATCATGCACTGATCACGTGTTTATCAGGCACTGATCAGTGACTGACAGGCGCTGATCATGGGACTGTGCACGCACTGATCACGTGGCTATCATGCACTGATCACGTGACTGCGCATGCACTGATGACGTGGCTGATCGGGCACTGATCACGTGTTTATCAGGCAGTGATCAGTGACTGACAGGCGCTGATCAGGGGACTGTGCGCACTGATCAGGTGGCTGATCAGGAACTGACCACCTGACTGCGCATGCAGTGATCACGTGGCTGGTCATTCACTGATCACGTGTTTATCATAGGGTGATCACGTGACTGAGAGGCGCTGATCACGTGACTGTGCCGTCAGTGATGACGTGGCTGAGCAGGCACTGATATCGTGACTGAGCATGCACTGATCACGTGGCTATCATGCACTGATGACGTCACTGCCCATGCACTGTTGACGTGGCTGATCAGGCACTGATCACATGGCTCATCATGCACTGATCCCGTGTTTATCAGGCAGTGATCAGTGACTGCCAGGCGCTGATCAGGGGACTGTGCACGCACTGATCACGTGGCTATCATGCACTGATCACGTGACTGCGCATGCACTGATGACGTGGCTGATCGGGCACTGATCACATGGCTCATCATGCACTGATCACGTGTTTATCAGGCAGTGATCAGTGACTGACAGGCGCTGATCAGGGGACTGTGCACGCACTGATCAGGTGGCTGATCAGGAACTGACCACCTGACTGCGCATGCAGTGATCACGTGGCTGGTCGTTCACTGATCACGTGTTTATCATACGGTGATCACGTGACTGAGAGGCGCTGATCACGTGACTGTGCCGTCAGTGATCACGTGGCTGAGCAGGCACTGATATCGTGACTGAGCATGCACTGATCATGTGCCGGGAGCCGGGGAGGCATTCCACTCTGGACAAAGGTCATGAGGAAGGAGGCTCGGCATACGCAAATGCGGGATCGAGCCTCAGGAGTCCACCCGGATATTCTCGAGCATCTCCCCCCAAAAAACCAGAGTCTGCCTACTGTATTGCTTTGTGCTCTCACCTCTGATTTCACTGGGGGCTGTCCCCCACCACCATCTCGCTCTCTCTGTCAAAGAGTTAACTTACAGCTCCAATTCATAAAGTTCCTTGTCATTCTTCCCTTTAACTTCCAGCTGAGTCTCCATCTGGAGCGCGGAACCCACCACGCTTACTAATTATGCCTGGGCTGCTAAGACCCACTCGAGAAGGTGTCTAGGGTGAGGCACCTTTCGCTATTCGAGAGGGCGCCTGCGGCCTACGTAAGTGGTGCAAACTTCTTGTCTTGACGTTTGATTGGTCTTCCGCGTAAACCAAGCTACTCAGTCTCTTTTCTCCACCGAATTTTCCTACTGAGCTCTCCTCATACTATTATTCTTGACATCTCTGATTAGCATATAAATAGTCGCCTAGGCCATCTCTCCTTCGAATACCCTGGATCAGTTGGGGCTGGTCCCCGGCAGGTGGCGACCGAACAGGGACCTCAGGAGGCAATACTCAAAGAGCTGAGCAGACACGAACCACGCAATCAGCAGGCAATAAGCATGGAGCTCAGCAGTGACGAATCATGCTGCTCAACTGGCAATAATCAAGCACGTGACCAGGCAGGAATCACGCAGCTCAGCTGGCAATTGTCAAGCAGATGAGCCGACAGGAATCACGCAGCTCAGATGGCAATTGTCATGCAGATGAGCCGGCAGGAATCACGCAGCTCAGCAGGCCCTGATCACGTGACTCTGCAGGCACTGATCACGTGGCTGATCAAGTCCAGATCACGTGACTGAGCATGCACTGATCACGTGGCTATCATGCACTGATGACGTGACTGCGCATGCACTGATGACGTGGCTGATCAGGCACTGATCACATGGCTCATCATGCACTGATCACGTGTTTATCAGGCAATGATCAGTGACTGACAGGCGCTGATCATGGGACTGTGCACGCACTGATCACGTGGCTATCATGCACTGATCACGTGACTGCGCATGCACTGATGACGTGGCTGTTCGGGCACTGATCACGTGTTTATCAGGCAGTGATCAGTGACTGACAGGCGCTGATCAGGGGACTGTGCACGCACTGATCAGGTGGCTGATCAGGAACTGACCACCTGACTGCGCATGCAGTGATCACGTGGCTGGTCGTTCACTGATCACGTGTTTATCATACGGTGATCACGTGACTGAGAGGCGCTGATCACGTGACTGTGCCGTCAGTGATCACGTGGCTGAGCAGGCACTGATATCGTGACTGAGCATGCACTGATCATGTGCCGGGAGCCGGGGAGGCATTCCACTCTGGACAAAGGTCATGAGGAAGGAGGCTCGGCATACGCAAATGCGGGATCGAGCCTCAGGAGTCCACCCGGATATTCTCGAGCATCTCCCCCAAAAAACCAGAGTCTGCCTACTGTATTGCTTTGTGCTCTCACCTCTGATTTCACTGGGGGCTGTCCCCCACCACCATCTCGCTCTCTCTGTCAAAGAGTTAACTTACAGCTCCAATTCATAAAGTTCCTTGTCATTCTTCCCTTTAACTTCCAGCTGAGTCTCCATCTGGAGCGCGGAACCCACCACGCTTACTAATTATGCCTGGGCTGCTAAGACCCACTCGAGAAGGTGTCTAGGGTGAGGCACCTTTCGCTATTCGAGAGGGCGCCTGCGGCCTACGTAAGTGGTGCAAACTTCTTGTCTTGAAGTTTGATTGGTCTTCCGCGTAAACCAAGCTACTCAGTCTCTTTTCTCCACCGAATTTTCCTACTGAGCTCTCCTCATACTATTATTCTTGACATCTCTGATTAGCATATAAATAGTCGCCTAGGCCATCTCTCCTTCGAATACCCTGGATCAGTTGGGGCTGGTCCCCGGCAGGTGGCGACCGAACAGGGACCTCAGGAGGCAATACTCAAAGAGCTGAGCAGACACGAACCACGCAATCAGCAGGCAATAAGCATGGAGCTCAGCAGTGACGAATCATGCTGCTCAACTGGCAATAATCAAGCACGTGACCAGGCAGGAATCACGCAGCTCAGGTGGCAATTGTCAAGCAGATGAGCCGACAGGAATCACGCAGCTCAGCAGGCCCTGATCACGTGACTCTGCAGGCACTGATCACGTGGCTGATCAAGTCCAGATCACGTGACTGAGCATGCACTGATCACGTGGCTATCATGCACTGATGACGTGGCTGATCAGGCACTGATCACATGGCTCATCATGCACTGATCACGTGTTTATCAGGCAATGATCAGTGACTGACAGGCGCTGATCATGGGACTGTGCACGCACTGATCACGTGGCTATCATGCACTGATCACGTGACTGCGCATGCACTGATGACGTGGCTGTTCGGGCACTGATCACGTGTTTATCAGGCAGTGATCAGTGACTGACAGGCGCTGATCAGGGGACTGTGCACGCACTGATCAGGTGGCTGATCAGGAACTGACCACCTGACTCCGCATGCAGGGATCACGTGGCTGGTCGTTCACTGATCACGTGTTTATCATAGGGTGATCACGTGACTGAGAGGCGCTGATCACGTGACTGTGCCGTCAGTGATCACGTGGCTGAGCAGGCACTGATATCGTGACTGAGCATGCACTGATCATGTGCCGGGAGCCGGGGAGGCATTCCACTCTGGACAAAGGTCATGAGGAAGGAGGCTCGGCATACGCAAATGCGGGATCGAGCCTCAGGAGTCCACCCGGATATTCTCGAGCATCTCCCCCCAAAAAACCAGAGTCTGCCTACTGTATTGCTTTGTGCTCTCACCTCTGATTTCACTGGGGGCTGTCCCCCACCACCATCTCGCTCTCTCTGTCAAAGAGTTAACTTACAGCTCCAATTCATAAAGTTCCTTGTCATTCTTCCCTTTAACTTCCAGCTGAGTCTCCATCTGGAGCGCGGAACCCACCACGCTTACTAATTATGCCTGGGCTGCTAAGACCCACTCGAGAAGGTGTCTAGGGTGAGGCACCTTTCGCTATTCGAGAGGGCGCGGGCCTACGTAAGTGGTGCAAACTTCTTGTCTTGAAGTTTGATTGGTCTTCCGCGTAAACCAAGCTACTCAGTCTCTTTTCTCCACCGAATTTTCCTACTGAGCTCTCCTCATACTATTATTCTTGACATCTCTGATTAGCATATAAATAGTCGCCTAGGCCATCTCTCCTTCGAATACCCTGGATCAGTTGGGGCTGGTCCCCGGCAGGTGGCGACCGAACAGGGACCTCAGGAGGCAATACTCAAAGAGCTGAGCAGACACGAACCACGCAATCAGCAGGCAATAAGCATGGAGCTCAGCAGTGACGAATCATGCTGCTCAACTGGCAATAATCAAGCACATGACCAGGCAGGAATCACGCAGCTCAGCTGGCAATTGTCAAGCAGATGAGCCGACAGGAATCACGCAGCTCAGCAGGCCCTGATCACGTGACTCTGCAGGCACTGATCACGAGGCTGATCAAGTCCAGATCACGTGACTGAGCATGCACTGATCACGTGGCTATCATGCACTGATGACGTGGCTGATCAGGCACTGATCACATGGCTCATCATGCACTGATCACGTGTTTATCAGGCAATGATCAGTGACTGACAGGCGCTGATCATGGGACTGTGCACGCACTGATCACGTGGCTATCATGCACTGATCACGTGACTGCGCATGCACTGATGACGTGGCTGTTCGGGCACTGATCACCTGTTTATCAGGCAGTGATCAGTGACTGACAGGCGCTGATCAGGGGACTGTGCACGCACTGATCAGGTGGCTGATCAGGAACTGACCACCTGACCGCGCATGCAGTGATCACGTGGCTGGTCCTTCACTGATCACGTGTTTATCATACGGTCATCACGTGACTGAGAGGCGCTGATCACGTGACTGTGCCGTCAGTGATCATGTGGCTGAGCAGGCACTGATATCGTGACTGAGCATGCACTGATCATGTGCCGGGAGCCAGGGAGGCATTCCACTCTGGACAAAGGTCATGAGGAAGGAGGCTCGGCATACGCAAATGCGGGATCGAGCCTCAGGAGTCCACCCGGATATTCTCGAGCATCTCCCCCAAAAAACCAGAGTCTGCCTACTGTATTGCTTTGTGCTCTCACCTCTGATTTCACTGGGGGCTGTCCCCCACCACCATCTCGCTCTCTCTGTCAAAGAGTTAACTTACAGCTCCAATTCATAAAGTTCCTTGTCATTCTTCCCTTTAACTTCCAGCTGAGTCTCCATCTGGAGCGCGGAACCCACCACGCTTACTAATTATGCCTGGGCTGCTAAGACCCACTCGAGAAGGTGTCTAGGGTGAGGCACCTTTCGCTATTCGAGAGGGCGCCTGCGGCCTACGTAAGTGGTGCAAACTTCTTGTCTTGAAGTTTGATTGGTCTTCCGCGTAAACCAAGCTACTCAGTCTCTTTTCTCCACCGAATTTTCCTACTGAGCTCTCCTCATACTATTATTCTTGACATCTCTGATTAGCATATAAATAGTCGCCTAGGCCATCTCTCCTTCGAATACCCTGGATCAGTTGGGGCTGGTCCCCGGCAGGTGGCGACCGAACAGGGACCTCAGGAGGCAATACTCAAAGAGCTGAGCAGACACGAACCACGCAATCAGCAGGCAATAAGCATGGAGCTCAGCAGTGACGAATCATGCTGCTCAACTGGCAATAATCAAGCACGTGACCAGGCAGGAATCACGCAGCTCAGCTGGCAATTGTCAAGCAGATGAGCCGACAGGAATCACGCAGCTCAGATGGCAATTGTCATGCAGATGAGCCGGCAGGAATCACGCAGCTCAGCAGGCCCTGATCACGTGACTCTGCAGGCACTGATCACGTGGCTGATCAAGTCCAGATCACGTGACTGAGCATGCACTGATCACGTGGCTATCATGCACTGATGACGTGACTGCGCATGCACTGATGACGTGGCTGATCAGGCACTGATCACATGGCTCATCATGCACTGATCACGTGTTTATCAGGCAATGATCAGTGACTGACAGGCGCTGATCATGGGACTGTGCACGCACTGATCACGTGGCTATCATGCACTGATCACGTGACTGCGCATGCACTGATGACGTGGCTGTTCGGGCACTGATCACGTGTTTATCAGGCAGTGATCAGTGACTGACAGGCGCTGATCAGGGGACTGTGCACGCACTGATCAGGTGGCTGATCAGGAACTGACCACCTGACTGCGCATGCAGTGATCACGTGGCTGGTCGTTCACTGATCACGTGTTTATCATACGGTGATCACGTGACTGAGAGGCGCTGATCACGTGACTGTGCCGTCAGTGATCACGTGGCTGAGCAGGCACTGATATCGTGACTGAGCATGCACTGATCATGTGCCGGGAGCCGGGGAGGCATTCCACTCTGGACAAAGGTCATGAGGAAGGAGGCTCGGCATACGCAAATGCGGGATCGAGCCTCAGGAGTCCACCCGGATATTCTCGAGCATCTCCCCCCAAAAAACCAGAGTCTGCCTACTGTATTGCTTTGTGCTCTCACCTCTGATTTCACTGGGGGCTGTCCCCCACCACCATCTCGCTCTCTCTGTCAAAGAGTTAACTTACAGCTCCAATTCATAAAGTTCCTTGTCATTCTTCCCTTTAACTTCCAGCTGAGTCTCCATCTGGAGCGCGGAACCCACCACGCTTACTAATTATGCCTGGGCTGCTAAGACCCACTCGAGAAGGTGTCTAGGGTGAGGCACCTTTCGCTATTCGAGAGGGCGCCTGCGGCCTACGTAAGTGGTGCAAACTTCTTGTCTTGAAGTTTGATTGGTCTTCCGCGTAAACCAAGCTACTCAGTCTCTTTTCTCCACCGAATTTTCCTACTGAGCTCTCCTCATACTATTATTCTTGACATCTCTGATTAGCATATAAATAGTCGCCTAGGCCATCTCTCCTTCGAATACCCTGGATCAGTTGGGGCTGGTCCCCGGCAGGTGGCGACCGAACAGGGACCTCAGGAGGCAATACTCAAAGAGCTGAGCAGACACGAACCACGCAATCAGCAGGCAATAAGCATGGAGCTCAGCAGTGACGAATCATGCTGCTCAACTGGCAATAATCAAGCACGTGACCAGGCAGGAATCACGCAGCTCAGCTGGCAATTGTCAAGCAGATGAGCCGACAGGAATCACGCAGCTCAGATGGCAATTGTCATGCAGATGAGCCGGCAGGAATCACGCAGCTCAGCAGGCCCTGATCACGTGACTCTGCAGGCACTGATCACGTGGCTGATCAAGTCCAGATCACGTGACTGAGCATGCACTGATCACGTGGCTATCATGCACTGATGACGTGACTGCGCATGCACTGATGACGTGGCTGATCAGGCACTGATCACATGGCTCATCATGCACTGATCACGTGTTTATCAGGCAATGATCAGTGACTGACAGGCGCTGATCATGGGACTGTGCACGCACTGATCACGTGGCTATCATGCACTGATCACGTGACTGCGCATGCACTGATGACGTGGCTGTTCGGGCACTGATCACGTGTTTATCAGGCAGTGATCAGTGACTGACAGGCGCTGATCAGGGGACTGTGCACGCACTGATCAGGTGGCTGATCAGGAACTGACCACCTGACCGCGCATGCAGTGATCACGTGGCTGGTCGTTCACTGATCACGTGTTTATCATACGGTGATCACGTGACTGAGAGGCGCTGATCACGTGACTGTGCCGTCAGTGATCACGTGGCTGAGCAGGCACTGATATCGTGACTGAGCATGCACTGATCATGTGCCGGGAGCCGGGGAGGCATTCCACTCTGGACAAAGGTCATGAGGAAGGAGGCTCGGCATACGCAAATGCGGGATCGAGCCTCAGGAGTCCACCCGGATATTCTCGAGCATCTCCCCCAAAAAACCGGAGTCTGCCTACTGTATTGCTTTGTGCTCTCACCTCTGATTTCACTGGGGGCTGTCCCCCACCACCATCTCGCTCTCTCTGTCAAAGAGTTAACTTACAGCTCCAATTCATAAAGTTCCTTGTCATTCTTCCCTTTAACTTCCAGCTGAGTCTCCATCTGGAGCGCGGAACCCACCACGCTTACTAATTATGCCTGGGCTGCTAAGACCCACTCGAGAAGGTGTCTAGGGTGAGGCACCTTTCGCTATTCGAGAGGGCGCCTGCGGCCTACGTAAGTGGTGCAAACTTCTTGTCTTGAAGTTTGATTGGTCTTCCGCGTAAACCAAGCTACTCAGTCTCTTTTCTCCCCCGAATTTTCCTTCTGAGCTCTCCTCATACTATTATTCTTGACATCTCTGATTAGCATATAAATAGTCGCCTAGGCCATCTCTCCTTCGAATACCCTGGATCAGTTGGGGCTGGTCCCCGGCAGGTGGCGACCGAACAGGGACCTCAGGAGGCAATACTCAAAGAGCTGAGCAGACACGAACCACGCAATCAGCAGGCAATAAGCATGGAGCTCAACAGTGACGAATCATGCTGCTCAACTGGCAATAATCAAGCACGTGACCAGGCAGGAATCACGCAGCTCCGCTGGCAATTGTCAAGCAGATGAGCCGACAGGAATCACGCAGCTCAGCTGGCAATTGTCATGCAGATGAGCCGGCAGAAATCACGCAGCTCAGCAGGCCCTGATCACGTTACTCTGCAGGCACTGATCACGTGGCTGATCATGCACTGACGACGTGACTGCGCATGCACTGATGACGTGGCTGATCGGGCACTGATCACATGGCTCATCATGCACTGATCACGTGTTTATCAGGCAATGATCAGTGACTGACAGGCGCTGATCATGGGACTGTGCACGCACTGATCACGTGGCTATCATGCACTGATCACGTGACTGCGCATGCACTGATGACGTGGCTGTTCGGGCACTGATCACGTGTTTATCAGGCAGTGATCAGTGACTGACAGGCGCTGATCAGGGGACTGTGCACGCACTGATCAGGTGGCTGATCAGGAACTGACCACCTGACCGCGCATGCAGTGATCACGTGGCTGGTCGTTCACTGATCACGTGTTTATCATACGGTGATCACGTGACTGAGAGGCGCTGATCACGTGACTGTGCCGTCAGTGATCACGTGGCTGAGCAGGCACTGATATCGTGACTGAGCATGCACTGATCATGTGCCGGGAGCCGGGGAGGCATTCCACTCTGGACAAAGGTCATGAGGAAGGAGGCTCGGCATACGCAAATGCGGGATCGAGCCTCAGGAGTCCACCCGGATATTCTCGAGCATCTCCCCCCAAAAAAACCGGAGTCTGCCTACTGTATTGCTTTGTGCTCTCACCTCTGATTTCACTGGGGGCTGTCCCCCACCACCATCTCGCTCTCTCTGTCAAAGAGTTAACTTACAGCTCCAATTCATAAAGTTCCTTGTCATTCTTCCCTTTAACTTCCAGCTGAGTCTCCATCTGGAGCGCGGAACCCACCACGCTTACTAATTATGCCTGGGCTGCTAAGACCCACTCGAGAAGGTGTCTAGGGTGAGGCACCTTTCGCTATTCGAGAGGGCGCCTGCGGCCTACGTAAGTGGTGCAAACTTCTTGTCTTGAAGTTTGATTGGTCTTCCGCGTAAACCAAGCTACTCAGTCTCTTTTCTCCACCGAATTTTCCTACTGAGCTCTCCTCATACTATTATTCTTGACATCTCTGATTAGCATATAAATAGTCGCCTAGGCCATCTCTCCTTCGAATACCCTGGATCAGTTGGGGCTGGTCCCCGGCAGGTGGCGACCGAACAGGGACCTCAGGAGGCAATACTCAAAGAGCTGAGCAGACACGAACCACGCAATCAGCAGGCAATAAGCATGGAGCTCAGCAGTGACGAATCATGCTGCTCAACTGGCAATAATCAAGCACGTGACCAGGCAGGAATCACGCAGCTCAGCTGGCAATTGTCAAGCAGATGAGCCGACAGGAATCACGCAGCTCAGCTGGCAATTGTCATGCAGATGAGCCGGCAGGAATCACGCAGCTCAGCAGGCCCTGATCACGTGACTCTGCAGGCACTGATCACGTGGCTGATCAAGTCCAGATCACGTGACTGAGCATGCACTGATCACGTGGCTATCATGCACTGATGACGTGACTGCGCATGCACTGATGACGTGGCTGATCGGGCACTGATCACATGGCTCATCATGCACTGATCACGTGTTTATCAGGCAATGATCAGTGACTGACAGGCGCTGATCATGGGACTGTGCACGCACTGATCACGTGGCTATCATGCACTGATCACGTGACTGCGCATGCACTGATGACGTGGCTGTTCGGGCACTGATCACGTGTTTATCAGGCAGTGATCAGTGACTGACAGGCGCTGATCAGGGGACTGTGCACGCACTGATCAGGTGGCTGATCAGGAACTGACCACCTGACCGCGCATGCAGTGATCACGTGGCTGGTCGTTCACTGATCACGTGTTTATCATACGGTGATCACGTGACTGAGAGGCGCTGATCACGTGACTGTGCCGTCAGTGATCACGTGGCTGAGCAGGCACTGATATCGTGACTGAGCATGCACTGATCATGTGCCGGGAGCCGGGGAGGCATTCCACTCTGGACAAAGGTCATGAGGAAGGAGGCTCGGCATACGCAAATGCGGGATCGAGCCTCAGGAGTCCACCCGGATATTCTCGAGCATCTCCCCCAAAAAAACCGGAGTCTGCCTACTGTATTGCTTTGTGCTCTCACCTCTGATTTCACTGGGGGCTGTCCCCCACCACCATCTCGCTCTCTCTGTCAAAGAGTTAACTTACAGCTCCAATTCATAAAGTTCCTTGTCATTCTTCCCTTTAACTTCCAGCTGAGTCTCCATCTGGAGCGCGGAACCCACCACGCTTACTAATTATGCCTGGGCTGCTAAGACCCACTCGAGAAGGTGTCTAGGGTGAGGCACCTTTCGCTATTCGAGAGGGCGCCTGCGGCCTACGTAAGTGGTGCAAACTTCTTGTCTTGAAGTTTGATTGGTCTTCCGCGTAAACCAAGCTACTCAGTCTCTTTTCTCCACCGAATTTTCCTACTGAGCTCTCCTCATACTATTATTCTTGACATCTCTGATTAGCATATAAATAGTCGCCTAGGCCATCTCTCCTTCGAATACCCTGGATCAGTTGGGGCTGGTCCCCGGCAGGTGGCGACCGAACAGGGACCTCAGGAGGCAATACTCAAAGAGCTGAGCAGACACGAACCACGCAATCAGCAGGCAATAAGCATGGAGCTCAGCAGTGACGAATCATGCTGCTCAACTGGCAATAATCAAGCACGTGACCAGGCAGGAATCACGCAGCTCAGCTGGCAATTGTCAAGCAGATGAGCCGACAGGAATCACGCAGCTCAGCTGGCAATTGTCATGCAGATGAGCCGGCAGGAATCACGCAGCTCAGCAGGCCCTGATCACGTGACTCTGCAGGCACTGATCACGTGGCTGATCAAGTCCAGATCACGTGACTGAGCATGCACTGATCACGTGGCTATCATGCACTGATGACGTGACTGCGCATGCACTGATGACGTGGCTGATCGGGCACTGATCACATGGCTCATCATGCACTGATCACGTGTTTATCAGGCAATGATCAGTGACTGACAGGCGCTGATCATGGGACTGTGCACGCACTGATCACGTGGCTATCATGCACTGATCACGTGACTGCGCATGCACTGATGACGTGGCTGTTCGGGCACTGATCACGTGTTTATCAGGCAGTGATCAGTGACTGACAGGCGCTGATCAGGGGACTGTGCACGCACTGATCAGGTGGCTGATCAGGAACTGACCACCTGACCGCGCATGCAGTGATCACGTGGCTGGTCGTTCACTGATCACGTGTTTATCATACGGTGATCACGTGACTGAGAGGCGCTGATCACGTGACTGTGCCGTCAGTGATCACGTGGCTGAGCAGGCACTGATATCGTGACTGAGCATGCACTGATCATGTGCCGGGAGCCGGGGAGGCATTCCACTCTGGACAAAGGTCATGAGGAAGGAGGCTCGGCATACGCAAATGCGGGATCGAGCCTCAGGAGTCCACCCGGATATTCTCGAGCATCTCCCCCCAAAAAAACCGGAGTCTGCCTACTGTATTGCTTTGTGCTCTCACCTCTGATTTCACTGGGGGCTGTCCCCCACCACCATCTCGCTCTCTCTGTCAAAGAGTTAACTTACAGCTCCAATTCATAAAGTTCCTTGTCATTCTTCCCTTTAACTTCCAGCTGAGTCTCCATCTGGAGCGCGGAACCCACCACGCTTACTAATTATGCCTGGGCTGCTAAGACCCACTCGAGAAGGTGTCTAGGGTGAGGCACCTTTCGCTATTCGAGAGGGCGCCTGCGGCCTACGTAAGTGGTGCAAACTTCTTGTCTTGAAGTTTGATTGGTCTTCCGCGTAAACCAAGCTACTCAGTCTCTTTTCTCCACCGAATTTTCCTACTGAGCTCTCCTCATACTATTATTCTTGACATCTCTGATTAGCATATAAATAGTCGCCTAGGCCATCTCTCCTTCGAATACCCTGGATCAGTTGGGGCTGGTCCCCGGCAGGTGGCGACCGAACAGGGACCTCAGGAGGCAATACTCAAAGAGCTGAGCAGACACGAACCACGCAATCAGCAGGCAATAAGCATGGAGCTCAGCAGTGACGAATCATGCTGCTCAACTGGCAATAATCAAGCACGTGACCAGGCAGGAATCACGCAGCTCAGCTGGCAATTGTCAAGCAGATGAGCCGACAGGAATCACGCAGCTCAGCTGGCAATTGTCATGCAGATGAGCCGGCAGGAATCACGCAGCTCAGCAGGCCCTGATCACGTGACTCTGCAGGCACTGATCACGTGGCTGATCAAGTCCAGATCACGTGACTGAGCATGCACTGATCACGTGGCTATCATGCACTGATGACGTGACTGCGCATGCACTGATGACGTGGCTGATCGGGCACTGATCACATGGCTCATCATGCACTGATCACGTGTTTATCAGGCAATGATCAGTGACTGACAGGCGCTGATCATGGGACTGTGCACGCACTGATCACGTGGCTATCATGCACTGATCACGTGACTGCGCATGCACTGATGACGTGGCTGTTCGGGCACTGATCACGTGTTTATCAGGCAGTGATCAGTGACTGACAGGCGCTGATCAGGGGACTGTGCACGCACTGATCAGGTGGCTGATCAGGAACTGACCACCTGACCGCGCATGCAGTGATCACGTGGCTGGTCGTTCACTGATCACGTGTTTATCATACGGTGATCACGTGACTGAGAGGCGCTGATCACGTGACTGTGCCGTCAGTGATCACGTGGCTGAGCAGGCACTGATATCGTGACTGAGCATGCACTGATCATGTGCCGGGAGCCGGGGAGGCATTCCACTCTGGACAAAGGTCATGAGGAAGGAGGCTCGGCATACGCAAATGCGGGATCGAGCCTCAGGAGTCCACCCGGATATTCTCGAGCATCTCCCCCAAAAAAACCGGAGTCTGCCTACTGTATTGCTTTGTGCTCTCACCTCTGATTTCACTGGGGGCTGTCCCCCACCACCATCTCGCTCTCTCTGTCAAAGAGTTAACTTACAGCTCCAATTCATAAAGTTCCTTGTCATTCTTCCCTTTAACTTCCAGCTGAGTCTCCATCTGGAGCGCGGAACCCACCACGCTTACTAATTATGCCTGGGCTGCTAAGACCCACTCGAGAAGGTGTCTAGGGTGAGGCACCTTTCGCTATTCGAGAGGGCGCCTGCGGCCTACGTAAGTGGTGCAAACTTCTTGTCTTGAAGTTTGATTGGTCTTCCGCGTAAACCAAGCTACTCAGTCTCTTTTCTCCACCGAATTTTCCTACTGAGCTCTCCTCATACTATTATTCTTGACATCTCTGATTAGCATATAAATAGTCGCCTAGGCCATCTCTCCTTCGAATACCCTGGATCAGTTGGGGCTGGTCCCCGGCAGGTGGCGACCGAACAGGGACCTCAGGAGGCAATACTCAAAGAGCTGAGCAGACACGAACCACGCAATCAGCAGGCAATAAGCATGGAGCTCAGCAGTGACGAATCATGCTGCTCAACTGGCAATAATCAAGCACGTGACCAGGCAGGAATCACGCAGCTCAGCTGGCAATTGTCAAGCAGATGAGCCGACAGGAATCACGCAGCTCATGGCAATTGTCATGCAGATGAGCCGGCAGGAATCACGCAGCTCAGCAGGCCCTGATCACGTGACTCTGCAGGCACTGATCACGTGGCTGATCAAGTCCAGATCACGTGACTGAGCATGCACTGATCACGTGGCTATCATGCACTGATGACGTGACTGCGCATGCACTGATGACGTGGCTGATCGGGCACTGATCACATGGCTCATCATGCACTGATCACGTGTTTATCAGGCAATGATCAGTGACTGACAGGCGCTGATCATGGGACTGTGCACGCACTGATCACGTGGCTATCATGCACTGATCACGTGACTGCGCATGCACTGATGACGTGGCTGTTCGGGCACTGATCACGTGTTTATCAGGCAGTGATCAGTGACTGACAGGCGCTGATCAGGGGACTGTGCACGCACTGATCAGGTGGCTGATCAGGAACTGACCACCTGACCGCGCATGCAGTGATCACGTGGCTGGTCGTTCACTGATCACGTGTTTATCATACGGTGATCACGTGACTGAGAGGCGCTGATCACGTGACTGTGCCGTCAGTGATCACGTGGCTGAGCAGGCACTGATATCGTGACTGAGCATGCACTGATCATGTGCCGGGAGCCGGGGAGGCATTCCACTCTGGACAAAGGTCATGAGGAAGGAGGCTCGGCATACGCAAATGCGGGATCGAGCCTCAGGAGTCCACCCGGATATTCTCGAGCATCTCCCCCAAAAAACCGGAGTCTGCCTACTGTATTGCTTTGTGCTCTCACCTCTGATTTCACTGGGGGCTGTCCCCCACCACCATCTCGCTCTCTCTGTCAAAGAGTTAACTTACAGCTCCAATTCATAAAGTTCCTTGTCATTCTTCCCTTTAACTTCCAGCTGAGTCTCCATCTGGAGCGCGGAACCCACCACGCTTACTAATTATGCCTGGGCTGCTAAGACCCACTCGAGAAGGTGTCTAGGGTGAGGCACCTTTCGCTATTCGAGAGGGCGCCTGCGGCCTACGTAAGTGGTGCAAACTTCTTGTCTTGAAGTTTGATTGGTCTTCCGCGTAAACCAAGCTACTCAGTCTCTTTTCTCCACCGAATTTTCCTACTGAGCTCTCCTCATACTATTATTCTTGACATCTCTGATTAGCATATAAATAGTCGCCTAGGCCATCTCTCCTTCGAATACCCTGGATCAGTTGGGGCTGGTCCCCGGCAGGTGGCGACCGAACAGGGACCTCAGGAGGCAATACTCAAAGAGCTGAGCAGACACGAACCACGCAATCAGCAGGCAATAAGCATGGAGCTCAGCAGTGACGAATCATGCTGCTCAACTGGCAATAATCAAGCACGTGACCAGGCAGGAATCACGCAGCTCAGCTGGCAATTGTCAAGCAGATGAGCCGACAGGAATCACGCAGCTCAGCTGGCAATTGTCATGCAGATGAGCCGGCAGGAATCACGCAGCTCAGCAGGCCCTGATCACGTGACTCTGCAGGCACTGATCACGTGGCTGATCAAGTCCAGATCACGTGACTGAGCATGCACTGATCACGTGGCTATCATGCACTGATGACGTGACTGCGCATGCACTGATGACGTGGCTGATCGGGCACTGATCACGTGTTTATCAGGCAGTGATCAGTGACTGACAGGCGCTGATCAGGGGACTGTGCACGCACTGATCAGGTGGCTGATCAGGAACTGACCACCTGACCGCGCATGCAGTGATCACGTGGCTGGTCGTTCACTGATCACGTGTTTATCATACGGTGATCACGTGACTGAGAGGCGCTGATCACGTGACTGTGCCGTCAGTGATCACGTGGCTGAGCAGGCACTGATATCGTGACTGAGCATGCACTGATCATGTGCCGGGAGCCGGGGAGGCATTCCACTCTGGACAAAGGTCATGAGGAAGGAGGCTCGGCATACGCAAATGCGGGATCGAGCCTCAGGAGTCCACCCGGATATTCTCGAGCATCTCCCCCAAAAAAACCGGAGTCTGCCTACTGTATTGCTTTGTGCTCTCACCTCTGATTTCACTGGGGGCTGTCCCCCACCACCATCTCGCTCTCTCTGTCAAAGAGTTAACTTACAGCTCCAATTCATAAAGTTCCTTGTCATTCTTCCCTTTAACTTCCAGCTGAGTCTCCATCTGGAGCGCGGAACCCACCACGCTTACTAATTATGCCTGGGCTGCTAAGACCCACTCGAGAAGGTGTCTAGGGTGAGGCACCTTTCGCTATTCGAGAGGGCGCCTGCGGCCTACGTAAGTGGTGCAAACTTCTTGTCTTGAAGTTTGATTGGTCTTCCGCGTAAACCAAGCTACTCAGTCTCTTTTCTCCACCGAATTTTCCTACTGAGCTCTCCTCATACTATTATTCTTGACATCTCTGATTAGCATATAAATAGTCGCCTAGGCCATCTCTCCTTCGAATACCCTGGATCAGTTGGGGCTGGTCCCCGGCAGGTGGCGACCGAACAGGGACCTCAGGAGGCAATACTCAAAGAGCTGAGCAGACACGAACCACGCAATCAGCAGGCAATAAGCATGGAGCTCAGCAGTGACGAATCATGCTGCTCAACTGGCAATAATCAAGCACGTGACCAGGCAGGAATCACGCAGCTCAGCTGGCAATTGTCAAGCAGATGAGCCGACAGGAATCACGCAGCTCAGCTGGCAATTGTCATGCAGATGAGCCGGCAGGAATCACGCAGCTCAGCAGGCCCTGATCACGTGACTCTGCAGGCACTGATCACGTGGCTGATCAAGTCCAGATCACGTGACTGAGCATGCACTGATCACGTGGCTATCATGCACTGATGACGTGACTGCGCATGCACTGATGACGTGGCTGATCGGGCACTGATCACATGGCTCATCATGCACTGATCACGTGTTTATCAGGCAATGATCAGTGACTGACAGGCGCTGATCATGGGACTGTGCACGCACTGATCACGTGGCTATCATGCACTGATCACGTGACTGCGCATGCACTGATGACGTGGCTGTTCGGGCACTGATCACGTGTTTATCAGGCAGTGATCAGTGACTGACAGGCGCTGATCAGGGGACTGTGCACGCACTGATCAGGTGGCTGATCAGGAACTGACCACCTGACCGCGCATGCAGTGATCACGTGGCTGGTCGTTCACTGATCACGTGTTTATCATACGGTGATCACGTGACTGAGAGGCGCTGATCACGTGACTGTGCCGTCAGTGATCACGTGGCTGAGCAGGCACTGATATCGTGACTGAGCATGCACTGATCATGTGCCGGGAGCCGGGGAGGCATTCCACTCTGGACAAAGGTCATGAGGAAGGAGGCTCGGCATACGCAAATGCGGGATCGAGCCTCAGGAGTCCACCCGGATATTCTCGAGCATCTCCCCAAAAAAACCGGAGTCTGCCTACTGTATTGCTTTGTGCTCTCACCTCTGATTTCACTGGGGGCTGTCCCCCACCACCATCTCGCTCTCTCTGTCAAAGAGTTAACTTACAGCTCCAATTCATAAAGTTCCTTGTCATTCTTCCCTTTAACTTCCAGCTGAGTCTCCATCTGGAGCGCGGAACCCACCACGCTTACTAATTATGCCTGGGCTGCTAAGACCCACTCGAGAAGGTGTCTAGGGTGAGGCACCTTTCGCTATTCGAGAGGGCGCCTGCGGCCTACGTAAGTGGTGCAAACTTCTTGTCTTGAAGTTTGATTGGTCTTCCGCGTAAACCAAGCTACTCAGTCTCTTTTCTCCACCGAATTTTCCTACTGAGCTCTCCTCATACTATTATTCTTGACATCTCTGATTAGCATATAAATAGTCGCCTAGGCCATCTCTCCTTCGAATACCCTGGATCAGTTGGGGCTGGTCCCCGGCAGGTGGCGACCGAACAGGGACCTCAGGAGGCAATACTCAAAGAGCTGAGCAGACACGAACCACGCAATCAGCAGGCAATAAGCATGGAGCTCAGCAGTGACGAATCATGCTGCTCAACTGGCAATAATCAAGCACGTGACCAGGCAGGAATCACGCAGCTCAGCTGGCAATTGTCAAGCAGATGAGCCGACAGGAATCACGCAGCTCAGCTGGCAATTGTCATGCAGATGAGCCGGCAGGAATCACGCAGCTCAGCAGGCCCTGATCACGTGACTCTGCAGGCACTGATCACGTGGCTGATCAAGTCCAGATCACGTGACTGAGCATGCACTGATCACGTGGCTATCATGCACTGATGACGTGACTGCGCATGCACTGATGACGTGGCTGATCGGGCACTGATCACATGGCTCATCATGCACTGATCACGTGTTTATCAGGCAATGATCAGTGACTGACAGGCGCTGATCATGGGACTGTGCACGCACTGATCACGTGGCTATCATGCACTGATCACGTGACTGCGCATGCACTGATGACGTGGCTGTTCGGGCACTGATCACGTGTTTATCAGGCAGTGATCAGTGACTGACAGGCGCTGATCAGGGGACTGTGCACGCACTGATCAGGTGGCTGATCAGGAACTGACCACCTGACCGCGCATGCAGTGATCACGTGGCTGGTCGTTCACTGATCACGTGTTTATCATACGGTGATCACGTGACTGAGAGGCGCTGATCACGTGACTGTGCCGTCAGTGATCACGTGGCTGAGCAGGCACTGATATCGTGACTGAGCATGCACTGATCATGTGCCGGGAGCCGGGGAGGCATTCCACTCTGGACAAAGGTCATGAGGAAGGAGGCTCGGCATACGCAAATGCGGGATCGAGCCTCAGGAGTCCACCCGGATATTCTCGAGCATCTCCCCCCAAAAAACCGGAGTCTGCCTACTGTATTGCTTTGTGCTCTCACCTCTGATTTCACTGGGGGCTGTCCCCCACCACCATCTCGCTCTCTCTGTCAAAGAGTTAACTTACAGCTCCAATTCATAAAGTTCCTTGTCATTCTTCCCTTTAACTTCCAGCTGAGTCTCCATCTGGAGCGCGGAACCCACCACGCTTACTAATTATGCCTGGGCTGCTAAGACCCACTCGAGAAGGTGTCTAGGGTGAGGCACCTTTCGCTATTCGAGAGGGCGCCTGCGGCCTACGTAAGTGGTGCAAACTTCTTGTCTTGAAGTTTGATTGGTCTTCCGCGTAAACCAAGCTACTCAGTCTCTTTTCTCCACCGAATTTTCCTACTGAGCTCTCCTCATACTATTATTCTTGACATCTCTGATTAGCATATAAATAGTCGCCTAGGCCATCTCTCCTTCGAATACCCTGGATCAGTTGGGGCTGGTCCCCGGCAGGTGGCGACCGAACAGGGACCTCAGGAGGCAATACTCAAAGAGCTGAGCAGACACGAACCACGCAATCAGCAGGCAATAAGCATGGAGCTCAGCAGTGACGAATCATGCTGCTCAACTGGCAATAATCAAGCACGTGACCAGGCAGGAATCACGCAGCTCAGCTGGCAATTGTCAAGCAGATGAGCCGACAGGAATCACGCAGCTCAGCTGGCAATTGTCATGCAGATGAGCCGGCAGGAATCACGCAGCTCAGCAGGCCCTGATCACGTGACTCTGCAGGCACTGATCACGTGGCTGATCAAGTCCAGATCACGTGACTGAGCATGCACTGATCACGTGGCTATCATGCACTGATGACGTGACTGCGCATGCACTGATGACGTGGCTGATCGGGCACTGATCACGTGTTTATCAGTCAGTGATCAGTGACTGACAGGCGCTGATCAGGGGACTGTGCACGCACTGATCAGGTGGCTGATCAGGAACTGACCACCTGACCGCATGCAGTGATCACGTGGCTGGTCGTTCACTGATCACGTGTTTATCATACGGTGATCACGTGACTGAGAGGCGCTGATCACGTGACTGTGCCGTCAGTGATCACGTGGCTGAGCAGGCACTGATATCGTGACTGAGCATGCACTGATCATGTGCCGGGAGCCGGGGAGGCATTCCACTCTGGACAAAGGTCATGAGGAAGGAGGCTCGGCATACGCAAATGCGGGATCGAGCCTCAGGAGTCCACCCGGATATTCTCGAGCATCTCCCCCAAAAAAACCGGAGTCTGCCTACTGTATTGCTTTGTGCTCTCACCTCTGATTTCACTGGGGGCTGTCCCCCACCACCATCTCGCTCTCTCTGTCAAAGAGTTAACTTACAGCTCCAATTCATAAAGTTCCTTGTCATTCTTCCCTTTAACTTCCAGCTGAGTCTCCATCTGGAGCGCGGAACCCACCACGCTTACTAATTATGCCTGGGCTGCTAAGACCCACTCGAGAAGGTGTCTAGGGTGAGGCACCTTTCGCTATTCGAGAGGGCGCCTGCGGCCTACGTAAGTGGTGCAAACTTCTTGTCTTGAAGTTTGATTGGTCTTCCGCGTAAACCAAGCTACTCAGTCTCTTTTCTCCACCGAATTTTCCTACTGAGCTCTCCTCATACTATTATTCTTGACATCTCTGATTAGCATATAAATAGTCGCCTAGGCCATCTCTCCTTCGAATACCCTGGATCAGTTGGGGCTGGTCCCCGGCAGGTGGCGACCGAACAGGGACCTCAGGAGGCAATACTCAAAGAGCTGAGCAGACACGAACCACGCAATCAGCAGGCAATAAGCATGGAGCTCAGCAGTGACGAATCATGCTGCTCAACTGGCAATAATCAAGCACGTGACCAGGCAGGAATCACGCAGCTCAGCTGGCAATTGTCAAGCAGATGAGCCGACAGGAATCACGCAGCTCAGCTGGCAATTGTCATGCAGATGAGCCGGCAGGAATCACGCAGCTCAGCAGGCCCTGATCACGTGACTCTGCAGGCACTGATCACGTGGCTGATCAAGTCCAGATCACGTGACTGAGCATGCACTGATCACGTGGCTATCATGCACTGATGACGTGACTGCGCATGCACTGATGACGTGGCTGATCGGGCACTGATCACATGGCTCATCATGCACTGATCACGTGTTTATCAGGCAATGATCAGTGACTGACAGGCGCTGATCATGGGACTGTGCACGCACTGATCACGTGGCTATCATGCACTGATCACGTGACTGCGCATGCACTGATGACGTGGCTGTTCGGGCACTGATCACGTGTTTATCAGGCAGTGATCAGTGACTGACAGGCGCTGATCAGGGGACTGTGCACGCACTGATCAGGTGGCTGATCAGGAACTGACCACCTGACCGCGCATGCAGTGATCACGTGGCTGGTCGTTCACTGATCACGTGATTATCATACGGTGATCACGTGACTGAGAGGCGCTGATCACGTGACTGTGCCGTCAGTGATCACGTGGCTGAGCAGGCACTGATATCGTGACTGAGCATGCACTGATCATGTGCCGGGAGCCGGGGAGGCATTCCACTCTGGACAAAGGTCATGAGGAAGGAGGCTCGGCATACGCAAATGCGGGATCGAGCCTCAGGAGTCCACCCGGATATTCTCGAGCATCTCCCCCAAAAAAACCGGAGTCTGCCTATTGTATTGCTTTGTGCTCTCACCTCTGATTTCACTGGGGGCTGTCCCCCACCACCATCTCGCTCTCTCTGTCAAAGAGTTAACTTACAGCTCCAATTCATAAAGTTCCTTGTCATTCTTCCCTTTAACTTCCAGCTGAGTCTCCATCTGGAGCGCGGAACCCACCACGCTTACTAATTATGCCTGGGCTGCTAAGACCCACTCGAGAAGGTGTCTAGGGTGAGGCACCTTTCGCTATTCGAGAGGGCGCCTGCGGCCTACGTAAGTGGTGCAAACTTCTTGTCTTGAAGTTTGATTGGTCTTCCGCGTAAACCAAGCTACTCAGTCTCTTTTCTCCCCCGAATTTTCCTTCTGAGCTCTCCTCATACTATTATTCTTGACATCTCTGATTAGCATATAAATAGTCGCCTAGGCCATCTCTCCTTCGAATACCCTGGATCAGTTGGGGCTGGTCCCCGGCAGGTGGCGACCGAACAGGGACCTCAGGAGGCAATACTCAAAGAGCTGAGCAGACACGAACCACGCAATCAGCAGGCAATAAGCATGGAGCTCAGCAGTGACGAATCATGCTGCTCAACTGGCAATAATCAAGCACGTGACCAGGCAGGAATCACGCAGCTCCGCTGGCAATTGTCAAGCAGATGAGCAGGCAGGAATCACGCAGCTCAGCAGGCCCTGATCACGTGACTCTGCAGGCACTGATCACGTGGCTGATCAAGTCCAGAACACGTGACTGAGCATGCACTGATCACGTGGCTATCATGCACTGATGACGTGACTGCGCATGCACTGATGACGTGGCTGATCGGGCACTGATCACATGGCTCATCATGCACTGATCACGTGTTTATCAGGCAATGATCAGTGACTGACAGGCGCTGATCATGGGACTGTGCACGCACTGATCACGTGGCTATCATGCACTGATCACGTGACTGCGCATGCACTGATGACGTGGCTGTTCGGGCACTGATCACGTGTTTATCAGGCAGTGATCAGTGACTGACAGGCGCTGATCAGGGGACTGTGCACGCACTGATCAGGTGGCTGATCAGGAACTGACCACCTGACCGCGCATGCAGTGATCACGTGCCTGGTCGTTCACTGATCACGTGTTTATCATACGGTGATCACGTGACTGAGAGGCGCTGATCACGTGACTGTGCCGTCAGTGATCACGTGGCTGAGCAGGCACTGATATCGTGACTGAGCATGCACTGATCATGTGCCGGGAGCCGGGGAGGCATTCCACTCTGGACAAAGGTCATGAGGAAGGAGGCTCGGCATACGCAAATGCGGGATCGAGCCTCAGGAGTCCACCCGGATATTCTCGAGCATCTCCCCCAAAAAACCGGAGTCTGCCTACTGTATTGCTTTGTGCTCTCACCTCTGATTTCACTGGGGGCTGTCCCCCACCACCATCTCGCTCTCTCTGTCAAAGAGTTAACTTACAGCTCCAATTCATAAAGTTCCTTGTCATTCTTCCCTTTAACTTCCAGCTGAGTCTCCATCTGGAGCGCGGAACCCACCACGCTTACTAATTATGCCTGGCCTGCTAAGACCCACTCGAGAAGGTGTCTAGGGTGAGGCACCTTTCGCTATTCGAGAGGGCGCCTGCGGCCTACGTAAGTGGTGCAAACTTCTTGTCTTGAAGTTTGATTGGTCTTCCGCGTAAACCAAGCTACTCAGTCTCTTTTCTCCACCGAATTTTCCTACTGAGCTCTCCTCATACTATTATTCTTGACATCTCTGATTAGCATATAAATAGTCGCCTAGGCCATCTCTCCTTCGAATACCCTGGATCAGTTGGGGCTGGTCCCCGGCAGGTGGCGACCGAACAGGGACCTCAGGAGGCAATACTCAAAGAGCTGAGCAGACACGAACCACGCAATCAGCAGGCAATAAGCATGGAGCTCAGCAGTGACGAATCATGCTGCTCAACTGGCAATAATCAAGCACGTGACCAGGCAGGAATCACGCAGCTCAGCTGGCAATTGTCAAGCAGATGAGCCGACAGGAATCACGCAGCTCAGCTGGCAATTGTCATGCAGATGAGCCGGCAGGAATCACGCAGCTCAGCAGGCCCTGATCACGTGACTCTGCAGGCACTGATCACGTGGCTGATCAAGTCCAGATCGTGACTGGCATGCACTGATGACGTGGCTGATCGGGCACTGATCACATGGCTCATCATGCACTGATCACGTGTTTATCAGGCAATGATCAGTGACTGACAGGCGCTGATCATGGGACTGTGCACGCACTGATCACGTGGCTATCATGCACTGATCACGTGACTGCGCATGCACTGATGACGTGGCTGTTCGGGCACTGATCACGTGTTTATCAGGCAGTGATCAGTGACTGACAGGCGCTGATCAGGGGACTGTGCACGCACTGATCAGGTGGCTGATCAGGAACTGACCACCTGACCGCGCATGCAGTGATCACGTGGCTGGTCGTTCACTGATCACGTGTTTATCATACGGTGATCACGTGACTGAGAGGCGCTGATCACGTGACTGTGCCGTCAGTGATCACGTGGCTGAGCAGGCACTGATATCGTGACTGAGCATGCACTGATCATGTGCCGGGAGCCGGGGAGGCATTCCACTCTGGACAAAGGTCATGAGGAAGGAGGCTCGGCATACGCAAATGCGGGATCGAGCCTCAGGAGTCCACCCGGATATTCTCGAGCATCTCCCCAAAAAAACCGGAGTCTGCCTACTGTATTGCTTTGTGCTCTCACCTCTGATTTCACTGGGGGCTGTCCCCCACCACCATCTCGCTCTCTCTGTCAAAGAGTTAACTTACAGCTCCAATTCATAAAGTTCCTTGTCATTCTTCCCTTTAACTTCCAGCTGAGTCTCCATCTGGAGCGCGGAACCCACCACGCTTACTAATTATGCCTGGGCTGCTAAGACCCACTCGAGAAGGTGTCTAGGGTGAGGCACCTTTCGCTATTCGAGAGGGCGCCTGCGGCCTACGTAAGTGGTGCAAACTTCTTGTCTTGAAGTTTGATTGGTCTTCCGCGTAAACCAAGCTACTCAGTCTCTTTTCTCCACCGAATTTTCCTACTGAGCTCTCCTCATACTATTATTCTTGACATCTCTGATTAGCATATAAATAGTCGCCTAGGCCATCTCTCCTTCGAATACCCTGGATCAGTTGGGGCTGGTCCCCGGCAGGTGGCGACCGAACAGGGACCTCAGGAGGCAATACTCAAAGAGCTGAGCAGACACGAACCACGCAATCAGCAGGCAATAAGCATGGAGCTCAGCAGTGACGAATCATGCTGCTCAACTGGCAATAATCAAGCACGTGACCAGGCAGGAATCACGCAGCTCAGCTGGCAATTGTCAAGCAGATGAGCCGACAGGAATCACGCAGCTCAGCTGGCAATTGTCATGCAGATGAGCCGGCAGGAATCACGCAGCTCAGCAGGCCCTGATCACGTGACTCTGCAGGCACTGATCACGTGGCTGATCAAGTCCAGATCACGTGACTGAGCATGCACTGATCACGTGGCTATCATGCACTGATGACGTGACTGCGCATGCACTGATGACGTGGCTGATCGGGCACTGATCACATGGCTCATCATGCACTGATCACGTGTTTATCAGGCAATGATCAGTGACTGACAGGCGCTGATCATGGGACTGTGCACGCACTGATCACGTGGCTATCATGCACTGATCACGTGACTGCGCATGCACTGATGACGTGGCTGTTCGGGCACTGATCACGTGTTTATCAGGCAGTGATCAGTGACTGACAGGCGCTGATCAGGGGACTGTGCACGCACTGATCAGGTGGCTGATCAGGAACTGACCACCTGACCGCGCATGCAGTGATCACGTGGCTGGTCGTTCACTGATCACGTGTTTATCATACGGTGATCACGTGACTGAGAGGCGCTGATCACGTGACTGTGCCGTCAGTGATCACGTGGCTGAGCAGGCACTGATATCGTGACTGAGCATGCACTGATCATGTGCCGGGAGCCGGGGAGGCATTCCACTCTGGACAAAGGTCATGAGGAAGGAGGCTCGGCATACGCAAATGCGGGATCGAGCCTCAGGAGTCCACCCGGATATTCTCGAGCATCTCCCCCCAAAAAAACCGGAGTCTGCCTACTGTATTGCTTTGTGCTCTCACCTCTGATTTCACTGGGGGCTGTCCCCCACCACCATCTCGCTCTCTCTGTCAAAGAGTTAACTTACAGCTCCAATTCATAAAGTTCCTTGTCATTCTTCCCTTTAACTTCCAGCTGAGTCTCCATCTGGAGCGCGGAACCCACCACGCTTACTAATTATGCCTGGGCTGCTAAGACCCACTCGAGAAGGTGTCTAGGGTGAGGCACCTTTCGCTATTCGAGAGGGCGCCTGCGGCCTACGTAAGTGGTGCAAACTTCTTGTCTTGAAGTTTGATTGGTCTTCCGCGTAAACCAAGCTACTCAGTCTCTTTTCTCCACCGAATTTTCCTACTGAGCTCTCCTCATACTATTATTCTTGACATCTCTGATTAGCATATAAATAGTCGCCTAGGCCATCTCTCCTTCGAATACCCTGGATCAGTTGGGGCTGGTCCCCGGCAGGTGGCGACCGAACAGGGACCTCAGGAGGCAATACTCAAAGAGCTGAGCAGACACGAACCACGCAATCAGCAGGCAATAAGCATGGAGCTCAGCAGTGACGAATCATGCTGCTCAACTGGCAATAATCAAGCACGTGACCAGGCAGGAATCACGCAGCTCAGCTGGCAATTGTCAAGCAGATGAGCCGACAGGAATCACGCAGCTCAGCTGGCAATTGTCATGCAGATGAGCCGGCAGGAATCACGCAGCTCAGCAGGCCCTGATCACGTGACTCTGCAGGCACTGATCACGTGGCTGATCAAGTCCAGATCACGTGACTGAGCATGCACTGATCACGTGGCTATCATGCACTGATGACGTGACTGCGCATGCACTGATGACGTGGCTGATCGGGCACTGATCACATGGCTCATCATGCACTGATCACGTGTTTATCAGGCAATGATCAGTGACTGACAGGCGCTGATCATGGGACTGTGCACGCACTGATCACGTGGCTATCATGCACTGATCACGTGACTGCGCATGCACTGATGACGTGGCTGTTCGGGCACTGATCACGTGTTTATCAGGCAGTGATCAGTGACTGACAGGCGCTGATCAGGGGACTGTGCACGCACTGATCAGGTGGCTGATCAGGAACTGACCACCTGACCGCGCATGCAGTGATCACGTGGCTGGTCGTTCACTGATCACGTGTTTATCATACGGTGATCACGTGACTGAGAGGCGCTGATCACGTGACTGTGCCGTCAGTGATCACGTGGCTGAGCAGGCACTGATATCGTGACTGAGCATGCACTGATCATGTGCCGGGAGCCGGGGAGGCATTCCACTCTGGACAAAGGTCATGAGGAAGGAGGCTCGGCATACGCAAATGCGGGATCGAGCCTCAGGAGTCCACCCGGATATTCTCGAGCATCTCCCCCCAAAAAAACCGGAGTCTGCCTACTGTATTGCTTTGTGCTCTCACCTCTGATTTCACTGGGGGCTGTCCCCCACCACCATCTCGCTCTCTCTGTCAAAGAGTTAACTTACAGCTCCAATTCATAAAGTTCCTTGTCATTCTTCCCTTTAACTTCCAGCTGAGTCTCCATCTGGAGCGCGGAACCCACCACGCTTACTAATTATGCCTGGGCTGCTAAGACCCACTCGAGAAGGTGTCTAGGGTGAGGCACCTTTCGCTATTCGAGAGGGCGCCTGCGGCCTACGTAAGTGGTGCAAACTTCTTGTCTTGAAGTTTGATTGGTCTTCCGCGTAAACCAAGCTACTCAGTCTCTTTTCTCCACCGAATTTTCCTACTGAGCTCTCCTCATACTATTATTCTTGACATCTCTGATTAGCATATAAATAGTCGCCTAGGCCATCTCTCCTTCGAATACCCTGGATCAGTTGGGGCTGGTCCCCGGCAGGTGGCGACCGAACAGGGACCTCAGGAGGCAATACTCAAAGAGCTGAGCAGACACGAACCACGCAATCAGCAGGCAATAAGCATGGAGCTCAGCAGTGACGAATCATGCTGCTCAACTGGCAATAATCAAGCACGTGACCAGGCAGGAATCACGCAGCTCAGCTGGCAATTGTCAAGCAGATGAGCCGACAGGAATCACGCAGCTCAGCTGGCAATTGTCATGCAGATGAGCCGGCAGGAATCACGCAGCTCAGCAGGCCCTGATCACGTGACTCTGCAGGCACTGATCACGTGGCTGATCAAGTCCAGATCACGTGACTGAGCATGCACTGATCACGTGGCTATCATGCACTGATGACGTGACTGCGCATGCACTGATGACGTGGCTGATCGGGCACTGATCACATGGCTCATCATGCACTGATCACGTGTTTATCAGGCAATGATCAGTGACTGACAGGCGCTGATCATGGGACTGTGCACGCACTGATCACGTGGCTATCATGCACTGATCACGTGACTGCGCATGCACTGATGACGTGGCTGTTCGGGCACTGATCACGTGTTTATCAGGCAGTGATCAGTGACTGACAGGCGCTGATCAGGGGACTGTGCACGCACTGATCAGGTGGCTGATCAGGAACTGACCACCTGACCGCGCATGCAGTGATCACGTGGCTGGTCGTTCACTGATCACGTGTTTATCATACGGTGATCACGTGACTGAGAGGCGCTGATCACGTGACTGTGCCGTCAGTGATCACGTGGCTGAGCAGGCACTGATATCGTGACTGAGCATGCACTGATCATGTGCCGGGAGCCGGGGAGGCATTCCACTCTGGACAAAGGTCATGAGGAAGGAGGCTCGGCATACGCAAATGCGGGATCGAGCCTCAGGAGTCCACCCGGATATTCTCGAGCATCTCCCCAAAAAACCGGAGTCTGCCTACTGTATTGCTTTGTGCTCTCACCTCTGATTTCACTGGGGGCTGTCCCCCACCACCATCTCGCTCTCTCTGTCAAAGAGTTAACTTACAGCTCCAATTCATAAAGTTCCTTGTCATTCTTCCCTTTAACTTCCAGCTGAGTCTCCATCTGGAGCGCGGAACCCACCACGCTTACTAATTATGCCTGGGCTGCTAAGACCCACTCGAGAAGGTGTCTAGGGTGAGGCACCTTTCGCTATTCGAGAGGGCGCCTGCGGCCTACGTAAGTGGTGCAAACTTCTTGTCTTGAAGTTTGATTGGTCTTCCGCGTAAACCAAGCTACTCAGTCTCTTTTCTCCACCGAATTTTCCTACTGAGCTCTCCTCATACTATTATTCTTGACATCTCTGATTAGCATATAAATAGTCGCCTAGGCCATCTCTCCTTCGAATACCCTGGATCAGTTGGGGCTGGTCCCCGGCAGGTGGCGACCGAACAGGGACCTCAGGAGGCAATACTCAAAGAGCTGAGCAGACACGAACCACGCAATCAGCAGGCAATAAGCATGGAGCTCAGCAGTGACGAATCATGCTGCTCAACTGGCAATAATCAAGCACGTGACCAGGCAGGAATCACGCAGCTCAGCTGGCAATTGTCAAGCAGATGAGCCGACAGGAATCACGCAGCTCAGCTGGCAATTGTCATGCAGATGAGCCGGCAGGAATCACGCAGCTCAGCAGGCCCTGATCACGTGACTCTGCAGGCACTGATCACGTGGCTGATCAAGTCCAGATCACGTGACTGAGCATGCACTGATCACGTGGCTATCATGCACTGATGACGTGACTGCGCATGCACTGATGACGTGGCTGATCGGGCACTGATCACATGGCTCATCATGCACTGATCACGTGTTTATCAGGGATCAGTGATCAGTGACATGACTGGCGCTGATCAGGGGACTGTCACGCACTGATCACGTGGCTGATCAGGCACTGATCACCTGACGCGCTGCAGTGACTCACGTGGCTGGTCGGCACTGATCACGTGGCTGATCATCACTGGTGATCACGGTGACTGAGAGGCGCTGATCACGTGACTGTGCCGTCAGTGATCACGTGGCTGAGCAGGCACTGATATCGTGACTGAGCATGCACTGATCATGTGCCGGGAGCCGGGAGGCATTCCACTCTGGACAAAGGTCATGAGGAAGGAGGCTCGGCATACGCAAATGCGGGATCGAGCCTCAGGAGTCCACCCGGATATTCTCGAGCATCTCCCCCAAAAAAACCGGAGTCTGCCTACTGTATTGCTTTGTGCTCTCACCTCTGATTTCACTGGGGGCTGTCCCCCACCACCATCTCGCTCTCTCTGTCAAAGAGTTAACTTACAGCTCCAATTCATAAAGTTCCTTGTCATTCTTCCCTTTAACTTCCAGCTGAGTCTCCATCTGGAGCGCGGAACCCACCACGCTTACTAATTATGCCTGGGCTGCTAAGACCCACTCGAGAAGGTGTCTAGGGTGAGGCACCTTTCGCTATTCGAGAGGCGCCTGCGGCCTACGTAAGTGGTGCAAACTTCTTGTCTTGAAGTTTGATTGGTCTTCCGCGTAAACCAAGCTACTCAGTCTCTTTTCTCCACCGAATTTTCCTACTGAGCTCTCCTCATACTATTATTCTTGACATCTCTGATTAGCATATAAATAGTCGCCTAGGCCATCTCTCCTTCGAATACCCTGGATCAGTTGGGGCTGGTCCCCGGCAGGTGGCGACCGAACAGGGACCTCAGGAGGCAATACTCAAAGAGCTGAGCAGACACGAACCACGCAATCAGCAGGCAATAAGCATGGAGCTCAGCAGTGACGAATCATGCTGCTCAACTGGCAATAATCAAGCACGTGACCAGGCAGGAATCACGCAGCTCAGCTGGCAATTGTCAAGCAGATGAGCCGACAGGAATCACGCAGCTCAGCTGGCAATTGTCATGCAGATGAGCCGGCAGGAATCACGCAGCTCAGCAGGCCCTGATCACGTGACTCTGCAGGCACTGATCACGTGGCTGATCAAGTCCAGATCACGTGACTGAGCATGCACTGATCACGTGGCTATCATGCACTGAAGACGTGACTGCGCTTGCACTGATGACGTGGCTGTTCGGGCACTGATCACGTGTTTATCAGGCAGTGATCAGTGACTGACAGGCGCTGATCAGGGGACTGTGCACGCACTGATCAGGTGGCTGATCAGGAACTGACCACCTGACTGCGCATGCAGTGATCACGTGGCTGGTCGTTCACTGATCACGTGTTTATCATACGGTGATCACGTGACTGAGAGGCGCTGATCACGTGACTGTGCCGTCAGTGATCACGTGGCTGAGCAGGCACTGATATAGTGACTGAGCATGCACTGATCATGTGCCGGGAGCCGGGGAGGCATTCCACTCTGGACAAAGGTCATGAGGAAGGAGGCTCGGCATACGCAAATGCGGGATCGAGCCTCAGGAGTCCACCCGGATATTCTCGAGCATCTCCCCCAAAAAAACCGGAGTCTGCCTACTGTATTGCTTTGTGCTCTCACCTCTGATTTCACTGGGGGCTGTCCCCCACCACCATCTCGCTCTCTCTGTCAAAGAGTTAACTTACAGCTCCAATTCATAAAGTTCCTTGTCATTCTTCCCTTTAACTTCCAGCTGAGTCTCCATCTGGAGCGCGGAACCCACCACGCTTACTAATTATGCCTGGGCTGCTAAGACCCACTCGAGAAGGTGTCTAGGGTGAGGCACCTTTCGCTATTCGAGGGCGCCTGCGGCCTACGTAAGTGGTGCAAACTTCTTGTCTTGAAGTTTGATTGGTCTTCCGCGTAAACCAAGCTACTCAGTCTCTTTTCTCCACCGAATTTTCCTACTGAGCTCTCCTCTTACTATTATTCTTGACATCTCTGATTAGCATATAAATAGTCGCCTAGGCCATCTCTCCTTCGAATACCCTGGATCAGTTGGGGCTGGTCCCCGGCAGGTGGCGACCGAACAGGGACCTCAGGAGGCAATACTCAAAGAGCTGAGCAGACACGAACCACGCAATCAGCAGGCAATAAGCATGGAGCTCAGCAGTGACGAATCATGCTGCTCAACTGGCAATAATCAAGCACGTGACCAGGCAGGAATCACGCAGCTCAGCTGGCAATTGTCAAGCAGATGAGCCGACAGGAATCACGCAGCTCAGCTGGCAATTGTCATGCAGATGAGCCGGCAGGAATCACGCAGCTCAGCAGGCCCTGATCACGTGACTCTGCAGGCACTGATCACGTGGCTGATCAAGTCCAGATCACGTGACTGAGCATGCACTGATCACGTGGCTATCATGCACTGATGACGTGACTGCGCATGCACTGATGACGTGGCTGATCGGGCACTGATCACATGGCTCATCATGCACTGATCACGTGTTTATCAGGCAATGATCAGTGACTGACAGGCGCTGATCATGGGACTGTGCACGCACTGATCACGTGGCTATCATGCACTGATCACGTGACTGCGCATGCACTGATGGCGTGGCTGTTCGGGCACTGATCACGTGTTTATCAGGCAGTGATCAGTGACTGACAGGCGCTGATCAGGGGACTGTGCACGCACTGATCAGGTGGCTGATCAGGAACTGACCACCTGACCGCGCATGCAGTGATCACGTGGCTGGTCGTTCACTGATCACGTGTTTATCATACGGTGATCACGTGACTGAGAGGCGCTGATCACGTGACTGTGCCGTCAGTGATCACGTGGCTGAGCAGGCACTGATATCGTGACTGAGCATGCACTGATCATGTGCCGGGAGCCGGGAGGCATTCCACTCTGGACAAAGGTCATGAGGAAGGAGGCTCGGCATACGCAAATGCGGGATCGAGCCTCAGGAGTCCACCCGGATATTCTCGAGCATCTCCCCCCAAAAAACCGGAGTCTGCCTACTGTATTGCTTTGTGCTCTCACCTCTGATTTCACTGGGGGCTGTCCCCCACCACCATCTCGCTCTCTCTGTCATAGAGTTAACTTACAGCTCCAATTCATAAAGTTCCTTGTCATTCTTCCCTTTAACTTCCAGCTGAGTCTCCATCTGGAGCGCGGAACCCACCACGCTTACTAATTATGCCTGGGCTGCTAAGACCCACTCGAGAAGGTGTCTAGGGTGAGGCACCTTTCGCTATTCGAGAGGGCGCCTGCGGCCTACGTAAGTGGTGCAAACTTCTTGTCTTGAAGTTTGATTGGTCTTCCGCGTAAACCAAGCTACTCAGTCTCTTTTCTCCACCGAATTTTCCTACTGAGCTCTCCTCATACTATTATTCTTGACATCTCTGATTAGCATATAATTAGTCGCCTAGGCCATCTCTCCTTCGAATACCCTGGATCAGTTGGGGCTGGTCCCCGACAGGTGGCGACCGAACAGGGACCTCAGGAGGCAATACTCAAAGAGCTGAGCAGACACGAACCACGCAATCAGCAGGCAATAAGCATGGAGCTCAGCAGTGACGAATCATGCTGCTCAACTGGCAATAATTAAGCACGTGACCAGGCAGGAATCACGCAGCTCAGCTGGCAATTGTCAAGCAGATGAGCCGACAGGAATCACGCAGCTCAGATGGCAATTGTCATGCAGATGAGCCGGCAGGAATCACGCAGCTCAGCAGGCCCTGATCACGTGACTCTGCAGGCACTGATCACGTGGCTGATCAAGTCCAGATCACGTGACTGAGCATGCACTGATCACGTGGCTATCATGCACTGATGACGTGACTGCGCATGCACTGATGACGTGGCTGATCGGGCACTGATCACATGGCTCATCATGCACTGATCACGTGTTTATCAGGCAATGATCAGTGACTGACAGGCGCTGATCATGGGACTGTGCACGCACTGATCACGTGGCTATCATGCACTGATCACGTGACTGCGCATGCACTGATGACGTGGCTGTTCGGGCACTGATCACGTGTTTATCAGGCAGTGATCAGTGACTGACAGGCGCTGATCAGGGGACTGTGCACGCACTGATCAGGTGGCTGATCAGGAACTGACCACCTGACCGCGCATGCAGTGATCACGTGGCTGGTCGTTCACTGATCACGTGTTTATCATACGGTGATCACGTGACTGAGAGCGCTGATCACGTGACTGTGCCGTCAGTGATCACGTGGCTGAGCAGGCACTGATATCGTGACTGAGCATGCACTGATCATGTGCCGGGAGCCGGGGAGGCATTCCACTCTGGACAAAGGTCATGAGGAAGGAGGCTCGGCATACGCAAATGCGGGATCGAGCCTCAGGAGTCCACCCGGATATTCTCGAGCATCTCCCCCCAAAAAACCGGAGTCTGCCTACTGTATTGCTTTGTGCTCTCACCTCTGATTTCACTGGGGCTGTCCCCCACCACCATCTCGCTCTCTCTGTCAAAGAGTTAACTTACAGCTCCAATTCATAAAGTTCCTTGTCATTCTTCCCTTTAACTTCCAGCTGAGTCTCCATCTGGAGCGCGGAACCCACCACGCTTACTAATTATGCCTGGGCTGCTAAGACTCACTCGAGAAGGTGTCTAGGGTGAGGCACCTTTCGCTATTCGAGAGGGCGCCTGCGGCCTACGTAAGTGGTGCAAACTTCTTGTCTTGAAGTTTGATTGGTCTTCCGCGTAAACCAAGCTACTCAGTCTCTTTTCTCCCCCGAATTTTCCTACTGAGCTCTCCTCATACTATTATTCTTGACATCTCTGATTAGCATATAAATAGTCGCCTAGGCCATCTCTCCTTCGAATACCCTGGATCAGTTGGGGCTGGTTCCCGGCAGGTGGCGACCGAACAGGGACCTCAGGAGGCAATACTCAAAGAGCTGAGCAGACACGAACCACGCAACCAGCAGGCAATAAGCATGGAGTTCAGCAGTGACGAATCATGCTGCTCAACTGGCAATAATCAAGCACGTGACCAGGCAGGAATCACGCAGCTCAGCTGGCAATTGTCAAGCAGATGAGCCGACAGGAATCACGCAGCTCAGATGGCAATTGTCATGCAGATGAGCCGGCAGGAATCACGCAGCTCAGCAGGCCCTGATCACGGGACTCTGCAGGCACTGATCACGTGGCTGATCACGTCCAGATCACGTGACTGAGCATGCAATGATCAGGTGGCTATCATGCACTGATGACGTGACTGCGCATGCACTGATGACATGGCTGTTCGGGCACTGATCACGTGTTTATCAGGCAGTGATCAGTGACTGACAGGCGCTGATCAGGGACTGTGCACGCACTGATCAGGTGGCTGATCAGGAACTGACCACCTGACCGCGCATGCAGTGATCACGTGGCTGGTCGTTCACTGATCACGTGATTATCATACGGTGATCACGTGACTGAGGCGCTGATCACGTGACTGTGCCGTCAGTGATCACGTGGCTGAGCAGGCACTGATATCGTGACTGAGCATGCACTGATCATGTGCCGGGAGCCGGGGAGGCATTCCACTCTGGACAAAGGTCATGAGGAAGGAGGCTCGGCATACGCAAATGCGGGATCGAGCCTCAGGAGTACACCCGGATATTCTCCAGCATCTCCCCCCCAAAAAAACCGGAGTCTGCCTACTGTATTGCTTTGTGCTCTCACCTCTGATTTCACTGGGGGCTGTCCCCCACCACCATCTCGCTCTCTCTGTCATAGAGTTAACTTACAGCGCCAATTCATAAAGTTCCTTGTCATTCTTCCCTTTAACTTCCAGCTGAGTCTCCATCTGGAGCGCGGAACCCACCACGCTTACTAATTATGCCTGGGCTGCTAAGACCCACTCGAGAAGGTGTCTAGGGTGAGGCACCTTTCGCTATTCGAGAGGCGCCTGCGGCCTACGTAAGTGGTGCAAACTTCTTGTCTTGAAGTTTGATTGGTCTTCCGCGTAAACCAAGCTACTCAGTCTCTTTTCTCCCCCGAATTTTCCTACTGAGCTCTCCTCATACTATTATTCTTGACATCTCTGATTAGCATATAAATAGTCGCCTAGGCCATCTCTCCTTCGAATACCCTGGATCAGTTGGGGCTGGTCCCCGGCAGGTGGCGACCGAACAGGGACCTCAGGAGGCAATACTCAAAGAGCTGAGCAGACACGAACCACGCAATCAGCAGGCAATAAGCATGGAGCTCAGCAGTGACGAATCATGCTGCTCAACTGGCAATAATCAAGCACGTGACCAGGCAGGAATCACGCAGCTCAGCTGGCAATTGTCAAGCAGATGAGCCGACAGGAATCACGCAGCTCAGCTGGCAATTGTCATGCAGATGAGCCGGCAGGAATCACGCAGCTCAGCAGGCCCTGATCACGTGACTCTGCAGGCACTGATCACGTGGCTGATCAAGTCCAGAACACGTGACTGAGCATGCACTGATCACGTGGCTATCATGCACTGATGACGTGACTGCGCATGCACTGATGACGTGGCTGATCGGGCACTGATCACATGGCTCATCATGCACTGATCACGTGTTTATCAGGCAATGATCAGTGACTGACAGGCGCTGATCATGGGACTGTGCACGCACTGATCACGTGGCTATCATGCACTGATCACGTGACTGCGCATGCACTGATGACGTGGCTGTTCGGGCACTGATCACGTGTTTATCAGGCAGTGATCAGTGACTGACAGGCGCTGATCAGGGGACTGTGCACGCACTGATCAGGTGGCTGATCAGGAACTGACCACCTGACCGCGCATGCAGTGATCACGTGGCTGGTCGTTCACTGATCACGTGTTTATCATACGGTGATCACGTGACTGAGAGGCGCTGATCACGTGACTGTGCCGTCAGTGATCACGTGGCTGAGCAGGCACTGATATCGTGACTGAGCATGCACTGATCATGTGCCGGGAGCCGGGGAGGCCTTCCACTCTGGACAAAGGTCATGAGGAAGGAGGCTCGGCATACGCAAATGCGGGATCGAGCCTCAGGAGTCCACCCGGATGTTCTCGAGCATCTCCCCCCAAAAACCGGAGTCTGCCTACTGTATTGCTTTGTGCTCTCACCTCTGATTTCACTGGGGGCTGTCCCCCACCACCATCTCGCTCTCTCTGTCAAAGAGTTAACTTACAGCTCCAATTCATAAAGTTCCTTGTCATTCTTCCCTTTAACTTCCAGCTGAGTCTCCATCTGGAGCGCGGAACCCACCACGCTTACTAATTATGCCTGGGCTGCTAAGACCCACTCGAGAAGGTGTCTAGGGTGAGGCACCTTTCGCTATTCGAGAGGCGCCTGCGGCCTACGTAAGTGGTGCAAACTTCTTGTCTTGAAGTTTGATTGGTCTTCCGCGTAAACCAAGCTACTCAGTCTCTTTTCTCCACCGAATTTTCCTACTGAGCTCTCCTCATACTATTATTCTTGACATCTCTGATTAGCATATAAATAGTCGCCTAGGCCATCTCTCTTTCGAATACCCTGGATCAGTTGGGGCTGGTCCCCGGCAGGTGGCGACCGAACAGGGACCTCAGGAGGCAATACTCAAAGAGCTGAGCAGACACGAACCACGCAATCAGCAGGCAATAAGCATGGAGCTCAGCAGTGACAAATCATGCTGCTCAACTGGCAATAATCAAGCACGTGACCAGGCAGGAATCACGCAGCTCAGCTGGCAATTGTCAAGCAGATGAGCCGACAGGAATCACGCAGCTCAGCAGGCCCTGGTCACGTGACTCTGCAGGCACTGATCACGTGGCTGATCAGGTCCAGATCACGTGACTGAGCATGCACTGATCACGTGGCTATCATGCACTGATGACGTGACTGCGCATGCACTGATGACGTGGCTGATCGGGCACTGATCACATGGCTCATCATGCACTGATCACGTGTTTATCAGGCAATGATCAGTGACTGACAGGCGCTGATCATGGGACTGTGCACGCACTGATCACGTGGCTATCATGCACTGATCACGTGACTGCGCATGCACTGATGACGTGGCTGTTCGGGCACTGATCACGTGTTTATCAGGCAGTGATCAGTGACTGACAGGCGCTGATCAGGGGACTGTGCACGCACTGATCAGGTGGCTGATCAGGAACTGACCACCTGACCTCGCATGCAGTGATCACGTGGCTGGTCGTTCACTGATCACGTGTTTATCATACGGTGATCACGTGACTGAGAGGCGCTGATCACGTGACTGTGCCGTCAGTGATCACGTGGCTGAGCAGGCACTGATATCGTGACTGAGCATGCACTGATCATGTGCCGGGAGCCGGGGAGGCATTCCACTCTGGACAAAGGTCATGAGGAAGGAGGCTCGGCATACGCAAATGCGGGATCGAGCCTCAGGAGTCCACCCGGATATTCTCGAGCATCTCCCCCCCAAAAAAACCGGAGTCTGCCTACTGTATTGCTTTGTGCTCTCACCTCTGATTTCACTGGGGGCTGTCCCCCACCACCATCTCGCTCTCTCTGTCAAAGAGTTAACTTACAGCTCCAATTCATAAAGTTCCTTGTCATTCTTCCCTTTAACTTCCAGCTGAGTCTCCATCTGGAGCGCGGAACCCACCACGCTTACTAATTATGCCTGGGCTGCTAAGACCCACTCGAGAAGGTGTCTAGGGTGAGGCACCTTTCGCTATTCGAGAGGGCGCCTGCGGCCTACGTAAGTGGTGCAAACTTCTTGTCTTGAAGTTTGATTGGTCTTCCGCGTAAACCAAGCTACTCAGTCTCTTTTCTCCACCGAATTTTCCTACTGAGCTCTCCTCATACTATTATTCTTGACATCTCTGATTAGCATATAAATAGTCGCCTAGGCCATCTCTCCTTCGAATACCCTGGATCAGTTGGGGCTGGTCCCGGCAGGTGGCGACCGAACAGGGACCTCAGGAGGCAATACTCAAAGAGCTGAGCAGACACGAACCACGCAATCAGCAGGCAATAAGCATGGAGCTCAGCAGTGACAGATCATGCTGCTCAACTGGCAATAATCAAGCACGTGACCAGGCAGGAATCACGCAGCTCAGCTGGCAATTGTCAAGCAGATGAGCCGACAGGAATCACGCAGCTCAGCTGGCAATTGTCATGCAGATGAGCCGGCAGGAATCACGCAGCTCAGCAGGCCCTGATCACGTGACTCTGCAGGCACTGATCACGTGGCTGATCAAGTCCAGATCACGTGACTGAGCATGCACTGATCACGTGGCTATCATGCACTGATGACGTGACTGCGCATGCACTGATGACGTGGCTGATCGGGCACTGATCACATGGCTCATCATGCACTGATCACGTGTTTATCAGGCAATGATCAGTGACTGACAGGCGCTGATCATGGGACTGTGCACGCACTGATCACGTGGCTATCATGCACTGATCACGTGACTGCGCATGCACTGATGACGTGGCTGTTCGGGCACTGATCACGTGTTTATCAGGCAGTGATCAGTGACTGACAGGCGCTGATCAGGGGACTGTGCACGCACTGATCAGGTGGCTGATCAGGAACTGACCACCTGACCGCGCATGCAGTGATCACGTGGCTGGTCGTTCACTGATCACGTGTTTATCATACGGTGATCACGTGACTGAGAGGCGCTGATCACGTGACTGTGCCGTCAGTGATCACGTGGCTGAGCAGGCACTGATATCGTGACTGAGCATGCACTGATCATGTGCCGGGAGCCGGGGAGGCATTCCACTCTGGACAAAGGTCATGAGGAAGGAGGCTCGGCATACGCAAATGCGGGATCGAGCCTCAGGAGTCCACCCGGATATTCTCGAGCATCTCCCCCCCAAAAAACCAGAGTCTGCCTACTGTATTGCTTTGTGCTCTCACCTCTGATTTCACTGGGGGCTGTCCCCCACCACCATCTCGCTCTCTCTGTCAAAGAGTTAACTTACAGCTCCAATTCATAAAGTTCCTTGTCATTCTTCCCTTTAACTTCCAGCTGAGTCTCCATCTGGAGCGCGGAACCCACCACGCTTACTAATTATGCCTGGGCTGCTAAGACCCACTCGAGAAGGTGTCTAGGGTGAGGCACCTTTCGCTATTCGAGAGGCGCCTGCGGCCTACGTAAGTGGTGCAAACTTCTTGTCTTGAAGTTTGATTGGTCTTCCACGTAAACCAAGCTACTCAGTCTCTTTTCTCCACCGAATTTTCCTACTGAGCTCTCCTCATACTATTATTCTTGACATCTCTGATTAGCATATAAATAGTCGCCTAGGCCATCTCTCCTTCGAATACCCTGGATCAGTTGGGGCTGGTCCCCGGCAGGTGGCGACCGAACAGGGACCTCAGGAGGCAATACTCAAAGAGCTGAGCAGACACGAACCACGCAATCAGCAGGCAATAAGCATGGAGCTCAGCAGTGACGAATCATGCTGCTCAACTGGCAATAATCAAGCACGTGGCCAGGCAGGAATCACGCAGCTCAGCTGGCAATTGTCAAGCAGATGAGCCGACAGGAATCACGCAGCTCAGATGGCAATTGTCATGCAGATGAGCCGGCAGGAATCACGCAGCTCAGCAGGCCCTGATCACGTGACTGCAGGCACTGATCACGTGGCTGATCAAGTCAGATCACGTGACTGAGCATGCACTGATCACGTGGCTATCATGCACTGATGACGTGACTGCGCATGCACTGATGACGTGGCTGATCGGGCACTGATCACATGGCTCATCATGCACTGATCACGTGTTTATCAGGCAGTGATCAGTGACTGACAGGCGCTGATCATGGGACTGTGCTGCGCACTGATCACGTGGCTATCATGCACTGATCACGTGACTGCGCATGCAGGCGATGACTGTTGGCACTGATCACGTGTTTATCAGGCGGTGATCAGTGCTGACCGGCGCTGATCATAGGACTGTGC